>NW_010395443.1:5769-22672 GCF_000710305.1 Buceros rhinoceros silvestris | reverse complement strand
CGGTCCCTCGACCCTTAACAAGTAGTTAGGCATAGCAAGGTTACATCCAATCATAAGGAAACTAAACAACCTATTAAAAGCATATGATTATTTATAACATTATTAAATCAATAAATAAGCTCTGCTTATTGGAAATGAAAACAGGTTGCATGTAAATAATTTCCAAACAATTATAATACACGTATCATACTTCCTTTTTTTATTCTATTTGCACATAACAAAACAGAGCATGCACTTGCTTGCCATCGAATTTCACATCTAATCTGACTGGGGAGGGAATTATTTCACAGTGGTTTTGAAAGCTTAGATGCCTGAAAGCCATTCCCATGAAAATTCACTTTCTTTTTATTGATTTAGAGGTTTTCAGTTATTCAGAAAAAGCAGGAGTCTGCAAAAATGTTAGCACAGGAGGAAAAGGAAACAGCGGTTATCGTCACATTATTTATGAACTACGTAATAAAATAAGCCTGATGTTGGCTCAACTTTCATTTTGGCACTTTTTAAAAATAGCTGTAAATTGCAGTACTGCAGAAGCATGATGTAGATTTTTGTTCGGTTTTGGGATTTTTTTAAGAAGAATAAAAAATAAGTAGCTTTACAGCAGGAAAGCTGCAGTTGTGGAATCTTGTGCAGAGGAGGGACAAAGGTAAGCTACTCAGCCTCGTGTTGTGTGCTCAGATCCCTGATAGAATAGCAAAGTGATAATCCTTTCCTGTGCAGCCCAGGAAGATATCACTTTCAATCTGGGCCTCAATATGAGAAGTATAGTGACAATTCAGAGCCTGGCGCTGATAATTAGGACGGTAGGAGGACTGATTTATGAGGAAATGGCATTGATTAAAATTTGCATGTAGAGCACTTTCTCACAGAGGATCACAACTGCTGTATTAGTATTAGACCAGCATTTTTGAAAGCAATGGACTGCCTACTCCCGTGGCCTCCGGTAGTCAGCAGATTTCCTGAGCAGGTGTTTAACAAAGCCAAAGCCTGCTGAGCACACTTATGCTAAATACTCCATGAGGAAGTGGAAGGATTTTAGCTGAAGCAATAGATACATTACTTTTATTTGTAAAAACACTCAGACAACCACTTCCCTTTGTTTCCAGCCAGGTGCCCCAGATTGAAAGAGCTCAAAGGCATACATAAACCGACAGGAGTGAAGGGTCATTAGGACTGTAGAGACACTATGGGTGATTCAGCAATCTATGTACCTTGGAACCTCTTGCAGAAAAACAAAACAAAGCAAGCTCTCTGCCACTACTTCCCCCAAAGCCTCAGCTAAAAAAAAAAAAATCAAATTAACTTAGATCGAATATGAATGGCATAGCAATAGACAGAAGCTGCGGAAAGGAAGAAGTGACTGTTGCAAGGTTTGGGTGAAAGTGGAAGGAATTGTAATTCAAAGGGTAGTTGCATCAGCCACTGGCTGTAGAATCACATCCACCAATAAAGGTATATGATGCAACCGAAAATAAGAATATTGCAGAAAGGGGAGATGCAGGTGTGTGATTAGATATAAGATATATCCACACCCTCAAAATGGGGAGTGAAAGCCACAGAGAACTTTCTATGATTTTACCAAAACTATTGGGAAGACGAACTTGTCTACAAAAATGATGAACTTGAGAAGGACCTGAAGAAGATCTCTAGACAGAGACTTAATTTGGGAGTCCCAGTAGTGTCACCAGAACACTGTGTACCCTAATTAACCACCAGAGCTATTTAAAAAAACCTAACAAAAAACCAACCAACCAAACCAAACAAAAAACAACAGAAAAAGGGAAAAATAATTCATTTAGGGAGCAGCCAGGATTGTGACAGATTAATGCTGTACATATCATGCTCCCTTGCTCTCCTCCCCCCACCAATAAATACCTCCAGTTCCTCCTCTTGTTATGCAGATAGTTGTAGTAGAAATTTTAAGACTGGGGTGAGTGGAGAAAGAATGGGAGTGCGTGGAACAAAGGGCAGAAGAGGACATAAGGGCCCACCTGTTGATGGCACCTAGATTAGCAAGTCATCAGAATCCCACGGATCTATGTGGAACTTCTAATGGTATCCAAGGTAGGAGACAAAGGAGAGTAAGTAAATCCCAGGACAGAGAGGCTGACAACTGTCAGCTCCTCAAAGTGTATAAAGGACATGTCCAAAAGCAACACATGGAGCTCATTGAGAAGAGTGGAGAAACTGCAGAAAAACTCAGCACACTAATGGGCTCATCTAACAGGAGCAAGGAAATTATATCTGCTAAAAAAATAGGAAGATATTATAGAGCCTTTACATTGTTATCTGCTGCTTATTCTGTGGAATAAGTAATTTGTATTACTGTGTATGGATACATTGCAAAGCATTATGAAGTAACCTTCGTGGAGCTCAGCCTCAGCACACAAGTAATTCTTTGCAGTGAGATAGGTCTTTACAGGAGCTGTAAGTGACTAAGGCATCAGCACATATATCAGAAGATCTAGCACATATAAAGAATTTGTGCTGCTCCTTGCTTTTATTTTGAAGCAGATTCATATAGGTCAATGCCCCAGTGAAATACATACTTCAGTAATTTCAAATCTCTCAGGTTCTCATCATTTAACCATTGTTAATTATTTAGCAATTATGCTGATGAAAGGTTAAAAATGATCGTACAGGCATTTCTTCAGTCAGGGGAAGGAGAAATGGTTTAAAATTAAATCCTTGCAGTTGGTGCCTAATAGTAATGACATGCTATTTTTATATTATTTGAAGTAACAGATGATTACTTAGAAACTTCGACATTGGAAAATGGGCTAGAAAAGTATGGTGATCTAAATAACAGACAAGCATTCTCTGCTGTGAAATTAGTACATGGTAGAGGCCTTTGGAGAAATACACCTTTACAAATTAATATCTTGATGACCACTGAAAACAGCAATGTGAGGTTTATATGTCAGGGACCAAATGTGAAGTAGACAGAGGCTACAGATAGGAGTGTTAAGAGAAACTTTGCCTTTCTAAGAAAGAACGAGGTATATTTTCACATATTACTAATACAAGAAGTTATGCATATTTAAATGAAAAATAAAAGCTAAGCCAATAGTGGGTGCGTTGTCTTTTTAAAATCATACCTGAACTATCAGTAACTTCTGTTAAGTTGCAAACATTTTCCTCCTGTTTTTTGAAATTCAGCATAGTTCAAAGAATGTAACTACCACATCCAAATGTCCCATCAGCCATTTCAGACTGCAAAAATGCAAATACAATCTACTTAATTTCTCCCACAAGCAATAGCTGGTATCCAGGGTAGACACAGCAACCGATGTTTCATGCTTTCTTCTCCTCTTTGAAGGAAACTTGAAACAAATGAGCCGAGGCTTACAGCTTAAAATGCGTAATTCCAGAGCATTTCAGAGCAAGAACGAGAAAACATCTCAAAGCCATCAGGGGTCCCTGTGAAAAATATCCTGCCAGAAACCCACAATTACATTGAGGAAGGTGTATTATGAGCACCTTGATCAATTGCATCCCTGACCCCACAAGGAGGAAGCTGGGAGCAATGCAGTCTACTCACACAAACTGATCTCCAATTGGTTGCCAATCACTTGCTGTCCTTCTGCTGCCTCATTCTAGATGTTATAAAGTCTTCACTGAAAGATGAGCTACTCTTCTGAGTATGGCAGATGCATTAAACATAATGCTGGGTGCTGTAAACAACTGTGAGGCAATTGATGACCTTATATTTGTTAGAAATAGCTAGAGCACTGAAAGCTGAAATATTCAGCTGAAAAAAAAATTCGCTGAAAAAAATTCAAGCTGAAATAAGAAGAGAGGTATTGGCACATAAAACTTAACTAAGAAAATAATTGAAGATTCAATGTATATGCAGTATATGGAAGCACATGGCAGCATATGGAACTTCTCGCTTTTCTGACTATTTATTAGGGCTAAATATCCAAATGTTAACTGGAAAACATTTCAGGAAATACCATATTTATGAAGATGGGGTAATAGAACCCGCCTGTCAGGCTTCTACTGACACGTAAAAGGACTGGGTTCAAAATATCGGGAGTTTCTAATAAGCACCAGCTTAAATATATACCCTGAAACTTGGAAATATAAACCTGAGCTATTTACTCCCACTTGTGACAGATGAACTCAAATATTAGAACAGCATTTCACTGAAGGAGGGGAGGAGGAAATGGTAACAGGGAGAAGAGAGGGTAATAATACTTAGCCACTCCTTTCCAGAAGTGCAAGTATATATATATTACATAGTCCTTCTCTCTCACCTGTTGCACTGGGTCCTGTGGCTGTTTTTCTCATCCTGTAGGAACACCTTGATCTTGCAGGTTATGGCTGTTAGGCTGCTGAGGAGAAGGGCCTCCAGCTCCTGAAGCTACACTGATCCAAACCTGATCAGCATTTTCTGTCTCTGCTGGTGCCTCCAGCCACTTGCCTCAGTTGCCCCATTACTTGAAAGGGCCTTTGCAGCTCCAGGCTCATGTAAGTAATCACTGCAGGTCTACTGATGGCTCTTGCTCCTCAGTTCCCTCTGCTCTCCAGCAAGAGTGCCTGTAACACACAGGACTGCACAGAGGTCTTTGCTACTTACTCAAAAGAGTAATTATTAAAATTATTAAAAAGAGCTCCTATGCTGCTGCCTTGTCAGTCTACAACTTTAGCATCCAAAATCACATTTACGTGAGCTGATTTGCTGAGATGTATGGCCAGGATTTTAACCACACAATTTCTTTTACATTATGATATATCTGCTTACTGCAAAGAGAAACACCTCAGCTATAAGACCAGCAGCAAACTGTGTCTCAGACCTTTTGTTCCTCTCCTGCTGACAGATGTTAACAGAGGTCTCCTCCTTTTCTGGTGGGAGGGCAGCTCTTCCCTTCAGGCCACAGCCATCAGGATTGCATTTGTCTAAAATGAGAGAAAATTGTAGCTGATCTTCTTGATTCTTTCTTGAAACAGCAAAAGAGGAGATAAAATAAATGGGTTGACTGAAACATTAATGTGAATATAAATTGTGCTGTGGATTAAGAAGTCAGCTTGGTCATAATAGTAGGCAGAGCTTATCATTACATTTCATTTCTTTTAATGGACACTTTTTGCTGTTTTTATATGAAGAGAGCCATTCCTTTTAAGCTGAATTGTGTGTGTGTATTCCTCTGTGATTTAGAACAACCCCTTCCTTTTCTATTTGTTTTTTGTTGGGTTTTTTTCAATTGCTGCACTGACCAAACTGTCATCTGTCACCATTTCCAAAGCAATTATACCATGTCTTCTCATTTCAGAGGGACAAGTATGTTTGACACCCCAAAGTTCCTCAAAGTTTTTTTTTATGTTGTTCTCTGCTTTTTCTCATAGTGTTCATCAACTGCTTCATTATCACTGACACTCAAAAAACAGCCACCTGTTTTCACTTTCGAAACCATTCCCACTTGTGCTGGGTTTTTTTTATTTTTCATGGCATGGTTTGTTTTTGGTTTTTTTGAGATATGGTATCACTAGAATGGAAGCGATTACCAAGTGCTTGGAAGTAGCACTGGTCTTCTGAGATTGTCTAAAGCACATACTGGTGCATGCAGCAGTTTCTAGTGAGGTTTTTTAACATTATTGAATTTAACAGCAGTACCTGCCTAAAGGCTTCAAGGGTGAGATAACATACCTAAAATGAACCCCATTAATAAGACCATAGAAATGAATGAGCCCATAATTCAGGGGAAAATAACCCTGTTGAGTCAAGTCACTCCCATTTTGGAGCTCTGTTATCTTAAACTTGGTATCCATGTGTCTCTGAAGGTCTGCAAATCTCCCAGAGTAGTGCTGCTGGAAAGCAGAAGAGCCATCAAGGCAGTCAGTCCTCTTCCCCGCACCCTAACACTCCTCACAGCTAGGTTAGAGCAGATGTGAAAGTATCCTCTCTGCCCCAATAGTCAAGACTTTGAAAAAGATGCTGTGTACTGAGAGTGGCTTTAAATCTTTCTCTCTCCCTGCACACGGTATTCAAACGTTTTCTACCTGTCTCATAACACCTAAAGCTTGGCAGTCTTCACAGTATGGAGTGAGGCTGAACTATTTCAAATACACACAGGAATTTAATTATTGTGCTTGCACTCCTGCAGTGATTAATGCTTTTGAAAACAGACTTGCACTGGTATTTCTGGAGCAAGTGTGTGCATACCCACATATGCAGACAGCTGTAACTGAAAACAGGAGCCGAATCAGCAAAGCTCTGCTGACCGCAGTGCCCAATCAATAACCCATGGCAAAACCATCACAAACTATACAATATATCATGGGGTTTGAGGTCTGGCAAGTGGTATTGCTAGCAGTGGGATGCCTCAATGCAAATCCAATTTTGGAGAATTTGGAGTATTTAGAGTTTTGTTTTTCAAAGTACCTACTTGGTATCCACACAAAAGAAATTTGACAGAGAATTCATTGGATGCAGTCATTTATATTGCTTAATCACCATAAAACTGTGCTTTTCCCAAAAAGAAAAACTGTGGAAATGAAATTATCTCTAGTTGAAAATAAAGATAAGCATATATTTCAATGTCATGAAAAGGATTAAAAATACACATAAGATTTTCCTAAAACCTACAAGGAGTAAAATCATATGTGCCAGAAGACTTGTTAAACTGAATCTGCTAAAAAAATGGTACGAAAGACAGAGATGATGTTATTATGTTATTTCTTAAGGGTCCTTCACACTTACATATTTGTCACAAATTTGTGATTTAGTAGCAGCCAAAGACAGATGAGAGAGTGAGAGAGAGAGAGAGAAGTGCTTTTGGGGTCATTTAGAAGGTAGCTGTGCACCCTCAAGCTGCACTTGGGAATCACAACATGGCAACGCACCTGCTTGTAGGCAAAGCAGTTTTCAGTTTGGTTATGTGCAGCCTCATCTTACAAAGTTCCACATCGCTGTGCATCAATGGCACATCAAGGCTTCATGATTTATGATAATACCAGAAAGTCTAAGACAAATAGTATGAACATTCACTGAGCACAGTGTTAGGTTATACTTCTAGTTGTTAATTTGTTTTTATTTTCTCATTTTTCATGTTTTTCTCTTATTTTAGTCTCTTTCCTCATACCATTCTCTGTTTGTCCTCTCCATAACTATTTCTGTCTCTCTATCATCCTATCATCCAAACTTTTCTGCTGTTGCAAGATCCTTCCTTCCTTCTCTCCTATTCCTTTCTTCCTACATCTTTTCTCACATTTCCTTCTTTATTGTTTCAAAATCTCTTCTTTCTTCACCCCATGGTTTTTATCCTTTGTTTGTTCAGTTTTTTCTGCTTCCTAAGTCTTATAGAGTTGTATTCCTACTTGAGTCCCTTTAAAAATATTTCCTTCTTTGACAGCTACCTTTCTGCATTGGCCTCACCTATATCTCATTGCTTAGACAGTAATGCAATATTAGGCTGTAGAGAGGCCAAGCACACAGATAAGTTGAACTCACATACACTAACAAAGAAAACTCCGATTACGTTCCTTAGCTGTAACTGATAAATTAACACAACACTGATTAGGTTTTCAGGACAGACTCTTGATAAACACAAGACTCCTCCTGGACATCTCTTCTACCAGTAACCATTTGCTTGTAGTCTCCCTACAGTGCTCACAATTTTTTCTGGTATGTGCATCATCTCTCTGAAACTGCTGGCATTTCTACAAATCCATGTGCTCATGTAATGGCAGCCTCAAGCAATTCAGATAATATTCAGTTAGCTGGAGACTGCAAATAACGTGCTTGTCAGACACCTCCCAGTCCCACTCGCTTTATCTGAATGTTAAGGCCAGGGAATATATTTTTTCCTCTTCTACTTTTCTGTGATTTGCATTTTCATTTGCTAAGTGTATTACAATGTCCTATTTATCTTGGACTGCAGAATCAAGATCTTTGTGCACCTTATTCCCTTCAGAAATTTCCCAGGCAAGTATTTCCCCACTGCACCTATTTGTTAAACAAAGACAAAAGATTTGTCTAATGCAAAAAAGTAGGGACTGTCCTTGGAGAAAGCCAAAATCCTTTTGAAGAATAATTAATTTTCTGGATATGATTCAACAGAATGCCATTGTGTGTGTGAACATGTGTTAGCAAGCAATGAAAGCTTCAAATTGTAGAAGCTCTTTCCTAGCTGATTGGAATAATCAGAAAAAAAAAATCAGTTAAATGTATTTTGGGGTTCAATTCAAGCCCTCACCCAGAATTTCTGGACCCACAAATATACTTCCTGAGAGACCTTAAAAATTGTTCACCACTTGCCAAGCACTGGATTCTTGGGGATGGGAAGAGACAGATTACCCTTATTAGAGAATCACAGCTTCAACCTGAACAATGCCCCCAGCAATGTGTTTATGATGATACGTAATATATCCCCTTAAGCTAGTGTTACAAATAGTTTGTTATTTTGGCTCCCCACTCACTGGAAATGGCATGCAGCAGGCATATGTGCTTTTAGCCACCAATTCTCTGGATGGTGCATGATTTTCATTGTGTAGAACCGTCGAAGAGGGCTCACAGAGAGGCTTCAGCCCCTTGGGAACGCTACTTGACCCCATCCTTCAGTTCAACCAACAAGTGGCTGTTTCAGCTCTGTTTAGCTCTGTGAAAAAGGATGCCCATAGGGAGCTAATCTGAAATTGCTATCACTCTCTTCAGCTTCTGGAAGAACCTTCACTTTGGAAAGTCATTGTGGAGAAAGACTCCAAACTGCACTCTACATTAGGTTCAGCTTTGCTCTCCAAAACGGTTTTTATTTGCTTCCTGTTATAATGGCTCAAAAACATCAGTGGGGAAGTGCTGAATTGAAAGTCGATGCAAATGAAACTTTCAGAGGGATGACTTTTCCCTGTGAGCCAATAACTAAGAGCAGAGAGTACTTTATTCTCTGTGGTTTTATCCCATCAGGAATTCTGAGTAAATAGTTTATGCAGATGGATCTCTGCCCATTATTCTTGCTTTTATCAAGAGATGAGAGTCCTGAAGATTCGGAGAATGGGGCTTAAATAAGGTTTTATGAAATAATATTTTCTATTTTAGAATAATAGCTGTCAGAATGAAAAACAAACAAACAAAGATTTACAGGAGTTAAGATTCCCACAGCTGTATCCAAGTATTTTTTAAAATCTCATTATCCCTCCAGACTTACCACAATGTTGACAATACCATGCAGAAGTGCAAAGTCCTTCAGCTGAATCACTCTGTTATCAGATGCTATTGACTCTATGAAAACAAAGAAGTTTCTGTTGATTCAAGGTCAGAGAAGTTCCATCAATACTTATCTCTTACTGACTAGTCCAGAAAGTGCCTCCAAGATTTAAGTCCAAGATTTAAGCTGCTGTACTACAATTACATTTGAGTGCATTCTATTCAATTTCCTCCAACGTATGTACATGCTTACTTCTCTTCCTTTGCTTCAGAATCCCCACAAGACATAAGACTGCCTCCCCAGCATCCCCCACACCTTGGCCTGTATCACCATCCACAATGTCAAGAAGCAGAAAGACCTGGGGCATCCTGGGCTGACAAAACACGCTTTCATCCCCACATAGATTAGCATGCTTTAGTGGCAGGCCTGTGAAGAGTAGTCTCCACATTTCTCTAGGAAAAATTTCTCTCGTGACTCTAGTAATTCTGCTTTAGTGTCCTTCTGTGCCATAGGATTCTTTTTTCGGTCCTCTCCACCCCTAGTTTTTCAATCCAGTTTTGAGTCTCTTCCCTCAACATTTTAGTTGCAAATGTTTCTTAAGCCCACTCACTCTAGGAATTTTCTACCAGGGCATCAAATGTTTTTCAGCTGTAACACTGCATACCTTCTCTTTTCCACTTTACAAAAATACTGAGATTGCTGGTTGCTTTGTCTAATCTTATCTTTCCCAAGCCACTAACTCTGTAATCAAAGGTACTTGAGAAACAACTGAAGAGAGTCCAGAAGCAGGGTATTTGATGAAGGCTGGCACTATGCAAATGTAGCTGCTCCAATTCTGGACCAGATCCAAACTGGGTCTTGTGGATTTACAGGTTCAGTTCAGCCTGGTGATGTTTGTACTGTATGGTCTTTTACTTTTAATGTATAGACATATCCTCCCTCATCTCGGCAGTACTGCAACTATAGCTGTGTATAGTAGCTCTTTATGCGGACAGTAGCTTCTTCTCCCTGCTCTGCTTTCAGAGGTGCTTTTCTGTCATTTTGTCAGTACAGTAGTCATCCTCATTTTTCTGTACTTTTAATATTTGGACTGACTGCTAGCTCTATATTTGGGAGCATTTCCTTCAGACAGCTCCTAGCCCAGGTTTCTCCTGTCTTGCACAGGTTGAGTACTGCACTGGGTGGGAGAGTCAGTGCCTCTTCCAAAGGCAGCTGCCTTTGGAAGCCAGCTCCTGCTGGGCTTCCTGATGGCTGCCTGGTTCTTACTCTACTGTCAGCAACAGGGGATGATTTTTCTTAGAAATATTCTTTGCTGAATTTATTAAAAACATTAACCACTACTAGCTCTTAATCATGGGAGAAAGATGTACCTACACACTAATCTGAGCCATAAGAATTAATAGGAATATGAGTCCTCCGCTTAGCAGATTTATCATAATGGGAGCAATTTTAATCCCTCCTGAGCAAAACTGGATTTAAGCCAGTTTAACCAATACACAAAAGACTCTGTAGCTAATTAGTGGGTCTTTGTAGTATCCAGACCCCAATAAATGTTAATGTCATGTCCTAAAGAATGAGCTTTATCTTCCTGAATCATACATTTATTGAGTCAAGATTTGACCTTTTTGGAGGTTACATGGGTAAACTCCTTCACTCTCTGTAAACACAGGCAAAAATCAATCTCCTGCAAGCATAGCCTGAAAGAATTCAAATGCCACACTCTACACTTAATGGACACATTTGATTAAAATGAATACAACCCCCAAAATAAATGGAACTCTTGCAACCTAGCTACAATAAATAAAATATTAACACAATATCCACATCTTTAAAATGCCGTGTATTCATTTTGAATAATGTCAACAGTTAGAACTCTTCTGTTCTTCCCACACTATAAGGAGAGTGTCTCTACATATAAATACTTCTAAAAGTCTACATTGAAATCCTCACACAAAGTCAAACACACCTAAATGCTAAAATTAAATCTATCAGTAGAGCAAGCATTCACTGCATTCTGCTATTTTCCTCTCAAATTAATGATCTATAGGATTTTATCTCTTACACTTTATGCCCAACAGCACAGTTCTCTTGCACAGAGCAAGAACTGGTACAGAGATAGCTGTTAGCACTCACGTGGACCAGTCAATAAACAATTGCATGGCACCCATCTGCCACTGGTGATGTGAAATGTGTGAGATCTTGCTTGGTGTGGGGATTCCTGACTTCCAAGAGCCCAAGGGAGCCTGCAGACTTCAGAAAGGACAACCGCGACACTCAAATGACATACACACTACCAGCAAGGAGCCATGCAAATGAGTCTAGAGATTTCATTTTGCCTTGATAGCCACTTGCATTACATTCCCATCAAACTTTGAATCTCTGAAGTACTGACAAAAGCAAAGGGGGACTTGCCAGCCTCTGTTGGCAGGATTATTAAACCTTGGCCAGTGATAAGACTCATGAAAGACCTAAAAATGTTTGCAGAAACTGATAAAATATGAAGTTCATGATCTTGCAACTTCTGGCCTATCCTGTTTTAGCATAAGTATGCTGTGACGGAAGTCTCTCCCACCGCAGCTGCAGCCAGGTGTGACAAGACTGCCTGTATGTCATACCTGATGAGTGAATCTTTGGGGACAAGTGGTCCTATGGTGGTTGATACTACTAACATAACCCATCCAAGAATAATCCACTCCCAAAGATCTTCTGCTATCAGATGATATAATGTATACATGGCTGCAAACACCTGTAATAATGAAAGGCATCTTATATCAGGCCATCACTACTTTCAATATCATGTTCATTTTACTTAAAGATATTTTTAAATTTAAAAATAAAGACCACTACAGTAATCAGATATGCTCATCGCACATCTACGTCAATACTGCTACAGTTACTTAGCAACCAGTAAGATTTTTCTTTCCTGACAGAATTTAAATAAAAAACAAACCAAAACACCCATGTAAATGAAACAAAAAATTGGAGACAAATTGAGTTGAATAAAAAATTAAAAGGATATGCCACAGTAGCATTCAACGTGCATAACAACATGGGGATGTCTTTGCAACAGCAACTGCTACACACAATAAGTCTGCTTTTGCTATTAAAATTGAAATTGGTCTAGCTTAAATTTTTCTACCATTAACATGTTTTATCTACCCTGTTAAGACTACATCCTCTTCTCTGTTTTACATTACAGGCAGAAAGAGGCAACAAAAGGAAAATGTTATGTTGACTTAAAGTTTCTGTAGGTGAGTACCAACCCCGGCACTGAGAAAGGGAAGCAACCTCAGCCGGAAGAATTTAAAGGAGGAAAAGTCTGCTGCCGGTAAAAATAACCACAAATATTCAGGGGCCTTCTGCAGAATCAGAAACTTGGCAGCTGCAGAAGAAAGCACGGAGACATGTCTGTGCTTCCCACCCTAGCTGGCCAGTGGATCTCATGCATACTGTTAAAATCTCAGAGGGACAAACGGACACATCCCTCCCTTACCCCCTGACTGGATCACTCTCCTTCCTCACTGCTCCCTACCAGCTCAGGCAGGGTTTAGAAGTTTCTTTGATTCTCTTTAAAAGGGGAAGATTTAATGTATGTTCTGGCATGGAGAAAATGTAATGAAATGTCTATACATTGACCAGTCAGATATAATTTTTTGGCCTGACTTTTATGATTTAGGAAGGAACAAATCATATTCTGAAGGAAATTACAGACTTAATTACTAAAAGTAATGATGCTATGAATAAGCACTTATATTCTCAGCAGGAGATAATTACGTTTATGGTAGTTTGGAATATTTAGCACTGTGGTTTTCTTTGTAAGACAGCAGTGTTTCATCAGGATGCCATAATATATATTTTCCAGGGCAGTAAGAGTCTTAAGTATGAAATACCAGAGACCAACATTCACATCTGTACTTAATTATTACAATATTTTTATGTTACATTTCAGCAAAGGTGCTGGCAGTTACAATTTATTGAGCAGTTTCTGTGGAATAAAATGAATCAAAATTGAAAAAATAGTATTTTATTTTATTTCATGTTTTCTACTGAAATACTCTTTTGCCAATAAATCCCACAAACTTACTGGGTTTTGTTCTCATATTTGTTTGCAGGTAAAAACACTTCAGGATAAAACATCTGTCAAAAACTTTCTATTACTATAGGTTTTTTTCAAAACCTTGGAACAACAATCTAAAGGGCTCTTCCACGTTGTTTGATGTGGTGCAGGTCTGCCACTATCATATTCTTTATTCCTGTAAAACAAGTTTTTATTGTCAAATGCAAGAGATAAGTAAGGGTGTCTTTCTCAAGTATCAAAGAGAGAGAAAAATAATGTCAAAAAGTGGTTGTGAGCTGGGGTTTTGTTGACTGGAAATTTAAGTTAAGCATCAACCATTTTAAAGGGAAGCGTGTCCCCACAAAAAAGCCATGGTGGGTGGTGGCATCAGGAAACACAGTTGCTGTGTTGTGTTATTGAAGCCTGTGTCCCCTATTTGCATTTGATATCCCTTTGCTTGTATAGCAAATATTTTATTGTAAGATTTAAAAATTTTTTTGTGTGTGTGATGTTTGAAGTTTCTCTAGGGAATCAATTCCATCTTAAAACATAATAGATGCAGTTATTGTTAGTGTGAGAAATGCTGGTTTCAGGACACCTGTAAAGACCACAGGCTTTGTCAAGCATGTGGGGCCATCATGAGGAAAGGATGAAGTATTGGATCCAGGTCTTTGCCCCAACCACTAAGTGAGACAACTGATCTGAAGGACACTTATTCTACAGGGTACAATTTCTCCCTCTCTTGTTTCTAAGCATTCCAAAGTAAGGAAATGTTTTATTTTATACTTAAGACTCTTACTGCCTTGGAAAGTAATATATATTATAGCATGCTGAACAGTTTAAGAGCTGGCTTCATCTTAGCTCTGTGCAACCAGTCCGATCTGAGTGTTCCCTTGCCCTTGGCAGGAGGAACCCTCTCCACTAAGCAGTACCCAGCATCAATGTCTGCTTATTGCTCTTATCCCAGTCTGTCACCACCAAAAAAGGCTTTCATTGCCTCTGACTTTAAAAACGACAGATTCCTCCATAGTTTATCCTGAAGAGCAGGGAATGCCGTACAAAGTTTCAGTGATGTGACAAGTTCTTATTTACAGTAAGCAGAGGAGTGGAACAAGACTGCAAAGCTTAGATGAAGATATGAGCATTATAAGAAGCTCAGATGAGGAGTATCAATGCATACCCATCTCTTTATTGAGTCTTTTGAACACTGCAAAAATTGTCACCGTGGTAGTAAAGGCTGCCTGCATGTTCTCTATAGCAATGGCAAACATGAAAGTGTTACTGTCAGACTGAACAGGGCAGGTGAGTCCTTCACAATAGGCACAGCAGCTGACACATTGCCTTTCAGTGATGATCTTAGTCTCATAAACCCCTAGCCACTTGAGAGATCTTTCTTACGATTGCATTTTTATTCATATTACACATTTGCTATCCTACTTACATAATCATATGAAGGTTTTTACAGAATTTCTATTTTCCTTTTTTGTTACTCGCAGCTGGATCAACGTTTTGAATAAAATTCTGGAAGGCCTGCAATTCAATTGTATGTAATTCTGAGAAAATAGAAATAAGCCTCCATATAAACAGGTAAATAAAGTACCAGCATACTAGTGGGAACTAGGTACTCTCCCTGGACTACTGAAGCACGTAGGATGGTTTGAGTTCCAGGCTGGTATCTTGCCAGTCATGTTTAAAGCCAAGTCTACCCGCAGATGGGTTTTCCCCCCCCGCTTTAAGAAGAGAAGTTAATTATCTCTTCTTCACACTGACATGCCTCAATCCAAACCTTTAATTAAGGCCATGATACGATAGATTGTTAAACTTCCCTACTTTAGACTTACCTCTTCCCCTTCAGTGATTCATCGTGTTCGTGAGTCTTGCTTATAAAGCACATAACTCAGAGAACAGCTTCTTTGTGCAATTAGCTAAGCAGACTGACCTCTGTCATCAGGAAGGGATGAAAATGACTTTTAAAACAGCAGGCCAGATTCACAGTTACTTATGGCCGTGCTGATGTGGCTATGCCACACTGCAGAGAATATAGGACAAAGCGTGGGTCCTCCTTTGCCGAACAGGGCAGATGGAGGGAACATCTGTACTAACTCCTGCTTGGTAGGAAACTTGTTGCCTGTGAACCTGGCAATCTCTGATGGTGCTCAGAATTGCAGGATGGCAAGAAAGCAGACAGAACCATGCAACTTCTATTGACTTATTTGGGCCTCTTATGGGGCCCTCGGGAGGAAGACAGACCTTCAAGTCTATGATCTAGACAAACATCCATAGGCAAGTAGCAGCCAAAGATAATTTCTAGACTGGCACCAAAACAGACTCCCTCATTCAAGCCAATCTATTTTTGCGCTATTCACTTCTGAAGCCAAAAAAGTCAAGATAAGCAAACGATATTACAGCCTGGTAAGGAAGTGTTAGTTACCGACTAATTGAATAAAAATTCAGGAGAGCTTTGCTACCCAGGAATTACATACATTCAACAAACCGATGTGATTTCAACTTTATTGAATCAAGAAAAAAGAAATTGCATATGAGGGGTGTGTCTGAACAGCTTGACATGGACCAAAACCCAGACAGTAACTGTAGTGAGATTGCTTCCCAAAGAATCAGTGTAAGCACACATGAGCAGTATTGTCAGAAGTCTTGTTTTATTTCTAACAAGCCCTGACTGCACTTCAAGCCAGAAGAGTCTACAGCAATGGACTTTTCCTATGGCACAGAGGCCCAGGCAGGGATGTATCCACAGAAATGCCCATTTGAAGTTTTAGTTTGCAAAAATTCATTAGGATAAGAATCAGTTCTTTCTCTTCATATTGAGCTGACACCAAACCAAGTAAGTCGATAGAAGTTTCATGGTTCTGTCTGCTTTCTTGCCATCCTGTAATTCTGAGCACCATCAGAGATTGCCAGGTTCACAGGCAACAAGTTTCATAGAGGCGTCATCATAGAGTCATAGAAGATGAGTCATAGGATCGTGGTCATGACTCTATGACGATGACTCTGTGACGATGACCCTAGGACTCGTCCTCTATGACTCCATGATGACGCCTCTATGACGACGACCCTATGACAACCCCTCTATCACACCTCTATGACTCGTCCTCTATGACTCTATGACGATGCCTCCATGCTGACGCCTCCATGACTCTATGATAATGACTCTATTACTCATCCTCCAGGAGGACGCCTCCATGACAGCGCCTCTAGGACTCTATGATGATGCCACCATGACTCTATGACAATGCCTCCATGACGACACCTCTATGATTTGTCATCTATGACTCTATGACGATGCCTCCATGATGATGACTCTATGGCTCGTCCTCCATGACGACACCCTGTGATGGATTGGCAGAAGATCTCCTTTTTAGGAGAGCTTGCTTTAATTAACCAATTGTATTCCCTGCCATGTGACATCAGCTGCATCTCCATTTTTCATTGGTTAGAAGTTTTCGCAGGTCTGTTTGATTTTCACGCCGTTTCTGCTTTAAAAACCGTGCCGCGCCCGCACTAGAGTCAGTCTTTCCACAATCTCTGCCACCCCCTGGACCACTGTCGCTTGCGCTGTGCCAGCTGCCCCGGATGCACCGACGCCCGGGCTGGAGACTGACACCGCTGCCGTGCACTGCTTGGAGCCGCACCAGGAACCACTGCTGAGCTGCTGGGAACCGAGCCCCGCTTGTCTCAGAGC
>NW_010395443.1:0-5582 GCF_000710305.1 Buceros rhinoceros silvestris | reverse complement strand
CACAGAAAAGAAAGCTGCGGTGTGCCCGGAGCTCGCCAAGCCACTCCGTTGCCGCAGAAACTGCCAAGCTGCGAGCCGGAGCTGAGCCTTTTGCCTGCTCGCCGCTTTCAGCCATGCCGAGGGGACCGAGCCCCTTCGCTGCCCCACCTCCAGTTGCTGTTTTCACAGCCATGCCAGAGAACCAACTGAGCTGCTTTTGCTGTCCAGAGCCACTGCGCTGGAAAAGCCGCTGCGCCGCCTTGGCACGCTGCATCAGAGCCCCCCCGCAAGTGCCGAGCCCAGACTGCCCGCATGCCCGAGAGCTGTTTGTTTTTGCTTTCACCTCAATCCACGATAGAGACTGGTAGGATTGTGAAAATTCTACTTTCAGTCGCGGGGTTGGGAATATTGTAATTCCTGGGTTTCTGTGTTCCAGTCACGTGGCAGACCGCGTGGCCGCCGCCACCTCGGATCAGCCCCGCAGGTCGGTTTTCACTTTTGCTACCGACCGCGGGTTAAACCTCGCCTTCCCAAAACCCTCAATATCTCACTGGTTTTCCTCTGTATTTAATATATATCTGTTTGTTGTGTGATTAAAGTTTGTTTCAGTTTTCCAAAAAGCATTTTAGAGGTCTCACTAATTCTTTTCTCCCTTCCCCTATCTCTGGTGGGATAGGGAAGGGTATTATCGTCATCGGACCTTGGCTCAGCCTCAGCCAAACCATTGACAATGGTAAATGCTAAAAATGGTTCACAGTTTGAGAGTGAGAAAGACAGATCTTGGGATAAGTGATTGAAGATTCACAAGGAAGGCATGATGTTGGACGTACAGTTCTTTACTATTTTGTATGTTATAAGGCACAGTGCTAGAAAGCGTGGTGAGAAGGCTTTGTAAGCACATGAATGAGTCAGCCAAAAAAAATCTACCCAGGCTAAGGACCAGCAAGAGTACTGTATATTAAAGTAACCTGAACAACTATGAAAAAGACCAAGATTGAATGACAGCTAAGATCAAGAGGCATCAATTTCAACTAAGGGAAAACTATTATAACACTTGATTACTCTGGAAGTTGTAGGAAGGACACTTAAACCCAAAAGCTGGATGGGCAATGTCGTGGCTTAAGGCTGGGCTGACCACTAGATGAATGACAGATGCTCTCTATTAACTGCTCTCCCTTCCCAAAGGGGAAGAGAAAAGAGAATAAAGGAGAGAGACTTAGGGATTGGAAAAGAAAACTAAAACTGCTTTAATTAGAATAATAACAATGACATACATACAAATATATACAAAATCATTACTGAACCCACCCCCCCGACGGCAATTACATTACCTTCACCACTGATGCTGTGGGCAGGCAAGGGGGAATTCACAGACTGGACTCTGCAGCGAAAGGGAATCAGATTCAGGAGCTGGATTCTAGAACTGGATTCAGGAATGCAAGGATTGGAATCGAAGGCAGAACAGAGTTCTCCTCAGACACCGGCCATTGAAGAAGAGGGATGATCCTGTGATCCTCCAGCTTTATACCAAATATGACGTCTATGGGATGGAGCACCTTGTTGGTCAGTTTAGGGTCACCTGTCCTGTCTGCTCCTCCCCACAGGAGCAGCCTCTAACTTACCGCGCCCCCCACTGTGGTGCACAGGATTTAGCAGTGACCTTGGTCTGCACAGGAGCAAGTACAAGCAGGAGCCTTTCTGCACGCCAGTCCCCGGAAGTGACTGTAAAAACTGTCACTTCTAGAAGCGGACACTGTCTGTAAAAATACACCATTAACTTCAGAAAGTGCCATCACTTAAAGGAGCTGAAAAGTAAAATCACTGAACAGAATGAGTTTTGTTTCAACTCAAACCAGGACAGGCAAAAGCAGGCAGATTTTTCTGTGGAAGAAAGATGCAGTTATGGTACAGTAGTTACACAGAGAGTCATTTTTATTATTATCTATTATCGTCTCTTCTTTTGTCAAATTCATTTTTCCTCCAGAGGCCCAAAAGTAGTTTCTTACATCCATTTAATTGTCATGTGCCTAGCTGTAGGCTTTCTGGGGCAAGATCATCTTTTCTGCATGCAAACAATAACAAATAGAGTGGAGGACTAATTGCTGACTAAGATCATTCAAAATACAAATCCTAGTAATAAATACTGCTGGGGGAGATTGAGGAGTGATCTAGCCTACTGTATAAAAGCTGATAACGGATTCTTGAGCCTCACGCAGTAGTCTTGCTTTCTCAACTCCATACGTTAAAAGCAAGAAAGCTTGCTATGTTGGCATCTAAACTATTTTCAACCATTTTCTTGTTGTGTTTGTGTTTAACTTAAGACGCTACATTTCTTGACTGTTGAGGATTTATTTACATGAGTAGATCCAAAGTACCCTGGAGAATAAGCTGAATTACTTTGTTACAGGCACACAGAGCCATCTTCTTACCTGAAGGTATTTTTCCTGTAATTACTGCCCACAAAGAAGAAAGTTACAGTGAGAGAGTCATAAGGTTAGGTTCTGATGGCCAGATATGAATTTGTCTCTTCAAAGTTAAATTGCATGAAAAATATTTACCTGGAGTTTCAAAAAAGTGTGTCAGGCAGAGGATGTTTTAAATCAACTGTCAGTTCCCCTTCCCTAGCACAACTCCCATTGTATCTGCGCCACACAGAGCGTGTTTTAATAAGCACAAGTGACTTTTGAAAATGCTGTGGTATACAGCTGCGTGAGGATTGCTGCTGATCGCCATGGTCATCTTAGAAATACATCAATTCCAGTAGCTACTCTTCTAGCAACAGTTATTCTAAGCTTTGCTGTTGGTATTCAGTAGGTTCCCCGTATTCAAGATAGCCTTTTTGGTCAATGCAAAAAATGCATAACATAAATTTATTTTGTTTGCAAGACTGACACTTACAAAGATTTTGCGATTTTGTTCAGAACTATTCGATTTAGTGGACTGATGATTTAAGTCCTCTACAGTGGGTGAATCATAAACACTGAAACCTAGCTCAGTTTCAGTTTTACTGTTGTGATTAGCATCTGCATGAAACAATCTATAAATAAAAGAATCCAAGCAACTATACATCATAAATTCTTTCCCCAATCTATGTTTCCCTGTCCATCAGACAGACCTGAGACTGAGGCTGGAAAATGTATTTGTGATGAGCCCTTCTAGCAGCTGCAGAATGAGCAATGGGGACATCACGGGGTCTTTATTAATTTATAGTGGGAAAGGGTGACTGAGTTTCTTAAAACTGTGCCCCAGGGGCTTTCCTTACACATTTCACAACATGAGCTAGACAAGTGTTCTTCTCATCTTCTCTGGAGACAAAATAAAGATGACTTTTGTTATCAGTATCTTTTTCAGTTATCAAGCTGTCCATCTAAGTCAAGAGCTACCCTTCAGTGGTTCCTGTCTGTAACCTCACATCAATTCTGCACTACCAGCTATGTGGCAGGAAAAGGAGCAGAAAGGCTGCAAAAGGTTGATGGCCCTGGCAGACTGCAAAGCTGTTTGGCTGGGGAAAGCACTTCACAGTTGTTAATATTAACTCGGGTACTCTAAAGTCCTGAATTACTAAGATTTTCCAGGAAAAAGTGAATCCTTGATGGAAATGCATTGATCTAACAAAAAGGCCACAAGCCCTCATTGTTCATGTGACCAGTTGATACTGTAATATCTTGTACACTAGAGCTTTCTGGGGAAAAAACAGCAAATATTTCACTAGTTGCTCTCAGTTTCTATTTTTTTGCTACAGCGTATTTTTAACAGCATTAATTATTGTTTGGCTCTTGCACTTGAAGTGTTCTCTATGAGCCAGGCTAAAAGTTAACACACACTAAATAATACAGAAGCAGCCAATTAGTAAACATGCATCAAAGAACTCTGTAATACAACCATACTGGCAGCTGATATAGGACTTTTGATGTAATTACTGGGGCTAAGATGTCAAACGATTGAACAAACCAGCAAATCAGTGAACTGTGAATATACACAGACTATTAAAACATAGAGTGGCAAGGGATCTGAAGGTATCAGTCAACACATTACTCTGCAGTGAGTCATTTTTGGCAAAAATTTGCTGAGAGATTGTGAAATCTCTGCTTTTGTAGGTTTTAAGAACAAACCCTAGGCAATCCATGCCAATGCTTACTCATCTGCACCGTGAGAAATTTTTCCTAATATCTGATTTCAATCTTCATTCCTCAAATTTAAGCTTGTTGCCTCTTCTGCTAGCCTAAGTCAACTTGCAGAACAGGTTGTTTCATTCTTTTCTGCCACAGCCTTTCACAGACTTGATATAGAAGCAGATGTTGCTTAGGGTCTGGTGAGGGCTGCACCCTTCCCTTATGCCATACTGTGCAAACCACTGGTCTTACAGCTCCTGTAGTGAGTGGCAGCAGGTCTGAATGGTGGGCTGCACCACTCCCGGCGAGTAAATTGCTAGTTCAACACTGAGAGCCAATGTATCTTTGCATATTCTAGCTCTGCTATCTAAGCCAAGACAGGGGCTCTCATTTATCTCATCAAAGAGAGTGCTAAAATCCAGGACAGCTGTCACTGAATTTTGATAAGGTATTAACCTTATATATAACTTCTTTAAGTTGGAAATACATAGTTATTTCCTTACTTGTGAGGACAAACAACTAACTCCTGCTTTAGCTAGAGCTTGGTCATAGACTTCACTTGCGTCTTGCTCAAGTATTGATATTTTATTTCTTCTTCATCAATTTTTTTTTCTTGATCTATGTAAAAAATGTAAGCAGAACTGGTATGTAATTCAGCCTTGGGAAAAAAAAATTAATGAGTCAAAAAAGTAATGAACTGGGCTTCCTAAGTCTGGGATATTGTCCCACCAGTAGTAAAATTATTGAGAGGTTGTTGGAGGAGGGAAGTTTATGAAAGTTTCCTGCTTGCTTTTTTTTCCTAGCTTAGAGTCCCAAATCTGAAGCAGCTGCTGACCTCTGTTATATCACAAAGTGAAAATGAGGACATTCTGATAGGAAAATGGAGCGGTGTGTATCATTGTGTGCAAATCATTAATACTGGTGCCCTCATATAATTGACTAGTCATGCAATTTTCAGAGATTTAAAACAAAGAGAAATCCAAGTATTTAATTTCACTGCTTGTCTGTGAAGTATAAGTCATGACATTTTTAAAATTACTCTCGAAGTGGTAATTCAGTTGTGCCTTCCACAATAACTGTAACAGGCTGAATGCAGCACCAGTGCTTCCATTATGTGGCACACAGCAGGAGATGAGGATGATACAAATGGCAGGGTTACAACAGCCTCCTTTCCTGTGTACTCATCTCCCTGTCTATTAGCAGACATCACATCGGTACTAGATGCTAAACTGAAGCTCCTTAATTGATTTCAGGGCTGTTTCCATAAAGCAAACAGAAGATAGCGTACGGCCACACGATACAGAACAACTGAAAAAAACCAAAGTGCGTAAACATTTTGAGAGAAAGAAATTGTTGTGTGAGATAGGGTAGAGATTCAGAGTATTTTGCAGGCCTGTAGCAGTGGTGGCAGGCTTCTCTCAGGAGCTCATCTGGAAGATACAGGAGGAGTATTTTTGAAGAATGAAACAAAACATAAAGCACTAAACCTGC
>NW_010395442.1:0-2611 GCF_000710305.1 Buceros rhinoceros silvestris | reverse complement strand
TAAAATTAATTATTATTAAATTTTCTCCCCCTTGTTTGTTTTCTGCACATCTTCAGGAAGCCCTCGGTGCTTGTGCAAAGAGAAGCTCCTATTGTAACCTCCCTCCCTGCGCTGTGCACCTCGGTGTAAACATTTTGGATGATCTAAAGACTCTGGGGTCTGTATATGGAAATAGTGGGGTGCAGAGCAGAAGAAAATACTTGTCCTTTCCGTCCCCCAGCCATGCTTTTCCACGGGATCTCCGGAGGCCATATCCAAGGAATCATGGAGGAGATGGAGAGGCGATCCAAGACCGAGTCCCGCCTGGCCAAAGGGGGACAGATGAACGGCCGAGAAACGGTAAGAAAGGAGCTGGCTCTCTTTGAAAGGGAATCCCTGCAAGCATGGAGCCGCACGGGGACAGACCCTGGCTTTGGGGAAGAGAAAGACGCTGCTTTCCCCTGCCCCTTCCCTGCCACCCCTTGCTTGCCGAAATCCTTCCGATGCTCCCTGTAAACCCACCCATAATGCTGGGTACTGTGCTGACCAGGCTCGGTTATACGCTTGTCCAATCGATGTAGTTGCGTGTAGTTCCCCTCGTGTAGAGCAACGGGGGGAAACATTTTAAATCGTAACAGGGACTGTTTTCCAGTTCGTAGAGCGAAGCTCGGCTCGCTGCGACCGCTCTGCCCCGGCCGAGCCGGGCTGTAGCTGAAGTTTCTGAGGTGTACTTAACTTTTTTTTTTCCTCACTCCTGGCACCTCCTAAATTAAACCGCAAACCGCGACCGCTTACTTTTCGTAACCATTTTTGGTCTGAAGTGTGAGATTGATACAAAGAGGCACCGCTCTCTCTGATTGTTATGCCCCCCGACTACTTTGCTTAGCAGTAACATCTCCTCTTTTCTTAGTCAAAGGACCAAAGTCTTCATAACTGCACGGACGGGTGGCGGAGAAACCGAATGTCACGCTGTGCAAAGCGAGATCTCCCTTTCTCCAACTTGTAGGGCTTCCGCCGGCGGCGCACAAGGCTCCGCACACAAAGTAACGGCCTGGAAAACTGCTTTAAGGCTTTGAGCCATGGGGTCCTTCCCCCCTTCTCTTAAACAAACTCCCGCTTTTTCATATGACGATTTGCAATGTAGATCCAACTCGCCTTTTCAATTGCTGAAAAAAAAAAAAGAAAGAAAAGGGGGCGTGGAGCACAACTTCAGATTGGAAAGTGAATGCGGAGTTACCACTTCAAAACAGTAGCGACTTTAGACCAAGATGTTCGGGAATTTTTTCTCTGTTAGTTTAGCAGCAACCGCTGCCCCAGGTTTCTCGGCCGAGCTTTTGTCTCCGCCGGCCCTCCGTCTCCCTTTGTCCGAGCGATACTCCTCGTGGGGAGCCGATTAACGGGAGCGGGCAGAAGTTTGCTGAGGAGAAGATGATAGTTTTAGCTGCAACCAGTCTGTGCCACCTTTCTGTGCACGTCCCTGGCCGGGAGCTGAGCGTTCGCGCTCACTGCTCTGTACACAGTTCACCTGTCTCCTCTCTCTGACCTCTGTTTTAAACGGCCTGGTTTTCTTTAGAGACGGGGTTTGGCTAATTTAAGCAGAGGTGCAAATTGACGGGAAAATCGGTGCAAGTTTGCATCCTCTGCCATAAACTTTTGGCGCAGCAAAATGGGATTTTCCTACTGTAAAATGCCGTGCTAAGATTTAAACGCCAAAGTAACGGGGAAGCTACAGTCTTCAACTTCGGGACCTCAGAAAACAACGGGCTCTGTTTTTCTTACTGAGGCCTAATCAGTTACTTTCACATGCTGAAACAACATTAGGCAGTTCGGAGAGGCTTACTGGGATAAACACGAAAATACTTTTCTAGCGGGGATGGTCCAGGTTGCACCTCAAACTTGCCGCCGGGAGCCGAGTTTGATCGCAGAGAGCAGTCTCTTTGTACAAGCCCCGGGCCCTGCGCAGGACCGCGTCCCCAGCCCGGACTGCCTGCCTGCCTTTCCCCCCTTGTCTCATCCCCTGTGGTGTGGTTGTTTTGCAGAACATGCCCCCAATGAGCCCTGAGAAGCCTGCTTTGTGTGCTGGTTGTGGAGGGAAGATCTCAGACAGATATTACCTGCTGGCTGTTGACAAACAATGGCACCTCAGGTGTCTTAAATGCTGTGAATGTAAACTGGCTTTGGAGTCAGAACTCACCTGCTTTGCCAAGGACGGCAGTATTTACTGCAAGGAGGATTACTACAGGTACAGCAATCAGTCCCCGTGGGTTCACAAGCACGTCCCTTCACATGGCAATATGAATCGAAACGCTCTTTTCTCCAGCTGGGCTTTCAAAGGTAGCTTTTCGCAGTCAGCGAATTCTTAACCCTGTAGACGTGTCCCCTCCGAAAAGTTTCGCACGTTTTAAAACGAACGGACGGACAGGGGACGTGCCGACTGAGCGTGTGGGGCGGTACGCAAACAGGCGAGGGCGAAGCCCGCGGGTCTCCCGCGGCTCTGCGGTTTCCCTCCGTAAACACCAGCGTAAGACCCAGCAGAAGTTTCCCTCTGCCCGTGGCTTGCCGGTTTCTCCGCGGGCGAGGGAGCGAGTCCCGGGGCCGGCGCGGCGGGAGGGGCGGCGAGCAGGAGTCCGCC
>NW_010395441.1:1045-4282 GCF_000710305.1 Buceros rhinoceros silvestris | reverse complement strand
CGCAGCGGCAGCAGCGGCAAGCAGCTCCGGGGCGGTCCCGGGGCGGAAAGAGAGCGAGGCAAACACAGCCGCGGCTTTTAAAGGGAAAGCGGTGCGAAACAAAAGCCCGCGAAAACTTTTAACCAATTAAATGCTGCCACAAACATACGTGTCAGTTTAAAACAAAGCTTCCTGAAACAGGAGAAGTTTTGTTAAACGGTGACACTTCCCTCATGGAATCCCTCACATCCAGTGCTGACTGATGTTCTTTAGAGAGTTTTTCAGAGGAGTCCCTTGGCTGCAGTTGGGAATGGAGTCCATCGCACTGCTTCCCAGGCTGGAATAGGAAAGGCGCTAGGACTATTTGGTCTGAAAAATTTTTCTGTTTGATGGAGTGATATGTTCTAGGAGCTTTTCAGAAGAACTGATGTCAAGCGTGTCATGCCACACGTGAAGCTGTCGCAGTAGTTGCAGTGCAGAAACATTCTGTGGGGCATGTATACGTGACAGCTATAAGAACTCCTGTGTACAGTTACATGTTGAAGCTGTAGAAAGAGGAGTAAATAGCTGTTTGAAGAAAGGGTACTTACCATGCAAACTCTGCTCTCCAGCGGAATGTTAAGACCACAAACAAGGGAAAACATATTGGAATCACTGAAAATGGAGCTTTTATTTACAGTACAGATTTGTCTGACATTGTTGTGAATTAGTCAAAAATCCGGATATGCCTTATTCTTAAAAGCAGGAGGCAGAATGCTTCAACAGCATAAACATGAAAGAACTTTGAACTTTTGAACACCCATTACTTCTGCAGATTACACACCCAGATTCCCTGCCACCTCTGGATGCACCTGTTTAACTTCCAGTAATACCAGTAAATCTTTAGGGGAATCATCTCTTCATGAGTCTTTAGAAAGTCATAAACTGTGTTTTCTCTGGTTTCCTTCCAGTGCAAGCCTTTGTTTTAGCTGTTTGAGGCAGGCTTGTTCAAGGTGCTGCTATAGCTTTGAGAATCCATGTAATAAAGACAGGTGAGTTTGGCCACTTTACCTTTTTATTTTTTTTTTTTTTAGTAATGCTGCAGCTAAATTCTGGCTGAGCTCACACAAGAAAAAGCATTTCTAGCTTAAATGTATATCTTTGCTCCTATGGAAATTAAGTTTTTATCGTCTCAGTGCCTTATTCACAAAGGCCAGTATTTGTGGCATTATTTATCTTCCCAAAGGCAATTGTATGAGACCCTGGAGATGAGTTAATGGCTTTTCTTAATCAGCCTTTTGAAATGCCATTGTCTTGTCTGTCTTTGTTAGAACAGCAGTACAGTGGTGAGTGTTTTGTAGCATAATATGAAACAAGGTGCTTGCTGCTAAAAGCTTGTAATTTCAACAAAGAAGCAGCAATCAGAAAAGTTGCTGGCATATACTAGCACTTGAAATTCAAGGTCTGAATGCCTCCTGCACTGAGGGCAGGAGTGAGGGAAAGAATGACAAATAGTGAACAGGCCAGAGTCCTTTTGTGTGTGCCAGTGTAATCTGTCAGGTCCTACTTGGCAGGCTGCGCTGGCATTGATTTGTGCATTCTAGGCTTATGTAGCTTCTCCTTGTCTGCTTATTTTGCTGTTACATTTTCTTTGATCACTACGGTGTAAAGATTCAACCTACAGTTGCTTTAATGTGCTCAGTCTCCATTTTTGTTGCTTTTCCTTCTTTAAATGGTATTTCTCAAAAGCTGAAATAATAACAAAATCCAAACCAAAACAGAACACCAAAACCAAAAAAACAAAAAAACGCAAGCAAGCACAAAATTTTATGACATTAACTCCTTAACTCATATGTAGTGCATTTTCAGTACATGATAAAAACGTGAATTTACCAGTTTAGAACTTATGGAGGGCAGTAAGGGACCATCAAACAATGTTTGAGACATGCCCAGACAAGTGTACCTGTATTAACCCTAACTGAACTTTTCCTTAAAAACTTCCCATTAAGGAGCTGCCACAACAGTCCTACCCAGCCAGTTTCCATGTTTCACCATTCTGATGATTAGGGTCATCATATTCTCTAACCCCACTCCAAAGAAGCTGCACCTTTCCCTCCTTCCACAGAAAACCTTTGTGTTTGTAATTAACTCCTTCAGTCTTTTCTTGCAGTTCTTCCCTTCCTGCCCCCCTCCCATCCCCCAAATACTCCTCTCATTTTTCTCTGGATTCTGTCAAATTGGTCTGCTTGCTATTGTAAGCACTCAATGTAAAACTGGCTGCGTATTGAGGCATCACCTGAGTGAGGAAGAAATAACTCTTAGGGGGTTCGTTACACACCATTAATGTTCTTACTGCAAAGGCTTGACGTTTTGTCTGCAATGTCATGTGACCGATGCGTGTCCTCCTTGTGTAACAAACTTAGGTCTTTCTTTTTCTTTTTTTCTTTTGCATGGCTGTGTCACCATGTTGCTTTCCATTTTGTTTTCCTGTTTTCAATTTCTCTTTACTCCATGTAGCACTTTGAGTTTGTCTTTATCGAACTGGATATTGTTGGACTAAAACTTTCTTTCCAATTTTTCAAGATCATTTTGGATTCTAATCCTGCCCCTTGGCCTGCTTGCACCCCCTCTCCTTGTTCTGATTTTACTCTAATCCGTCATCCAAGTCATTAATGAAATATTAAATAGAACTTGGTAGTCATAGGACTATGACTATAGTCTGTGACTATCTATCCATAGAAGTGGACATGGTCTTCTGACTAGAGTAGGGAACCATTACTTTGGGATTTCCTTCTTTCTTTTTTTCCCCAGAGAACTGGAGACAGTAGACTTGTTAATAGTGATGCAAAACTGAAAGACAGATTTTATACAGGTTTCACATCCCAAATCGTTTAAAACAAAAAAAGTCGCAGTAAACAATTTATCTCTATTTTGTAACTGTACAGGGCAAAGTCAGGAAGCTGGCCATGGCAAGGCTAGTGCTGAAATGCATTTTCACTCAGTGGCACCGGGGGCTCCCTCCGCTGGTCTGCCCTGCTTCTCACAGTGGCTGCCTTCCCTGTGTTTCCATTTGCCCTGCAGAAAAGTTTGTGGGCGTGACCCCCCGGCCGGTCCGGGAAGCAGCCCTGTAAGCCTGCTGTCAGTCAGCAGCAGGAGGCGTGTTGTTTAGGAGGAGACAGAGAGGCTGTGTCAACAGGTGATTGGAGAGCCGCTCATCTCTGGGCAGGAGAGTGAACTTGAAACCAATCCAAGTAAAGCACATAAAGTAAAAACATCCAC
>NW_010395441.1:0-273 GCF_000710305.1 Buceros rhinoceros silvestris | reverse complement strand
ATTTGTCTTTTAGCGTACGGACTTGGGACAAAATCGGTCGCGACCTCTGGGATTTTGTCTCTTTAAGGGACACAGATGCCACAGAACTGGCGCCCACCTGGCGATTGCTTATAGACACCTTAAAAAATCATATGGAAACTCAGAATGTAGCCAACTCCCCCGTGACCCGCCCCGCGAGGCTACAGCCTCAGACGGACACGCTCCCTGCAGTAGTAGAAAAATTGAGTCTTTTATCTCTACAGAGAGATGTTAAAAAAACATGCCAGAGTCATA
>NW_010395440.1:16032-51238 GCF_000710305.1 Buceros rhinoceros silvestris | reverse complement strand
AGAGGGGTTAATAGAGAGCATCTGTCATTTATCTGTTTTTACTAACTCTTACTCTTTTTCTCCTTCTCTAATCCAATTAAACTAGTTATTTTTAATATATTTTTTTCCTCTAGCATGAAGTATGTATGTGGTATGTTTGTAGGGCAGAGATACTACACCAAGGGTTTGAAGTCAACAGACATGCAACAAGGAGCTTGTGCCTCACAACATAAACCTCTAATGTACCAATCGCTCCACCTCGTGAATACCTGAGACAGCCCCTAAACTCTTGCTTCATCTAAAAATACCTTTTATTGTCTGCTCCCGTAAACATATACCTGCCTACCCTGCTAAATGCTCAAACTACTTGGCTGTCCAGGCCGTGTGATAGTGACCAGTATTAGCTTTGTGAATTTCCTAGAGACTCATCTCCTCTACAATCCCCTATGTCATTTTGCTCACACCCTAGGTTTTGAAAACATAATGTGAAAATGATAGGAAATAGGAAGACCAAAGAGATTTGTCCTAGATTGGATATCCTGATTTCACGAAGAGATGAGTACAGGATAAGTTATCTTACATTTCTGAATCCAGAAATATGAATCTAATTGAGGACTGGAACAAATCCACTGAAATTTTCTGTAAAAATAATTTCCCTTAAATAGTTATCCATACAGTATTGATGCTGATACAGTTATAAAAAACGTTTAGCACTTTATAATCCAATCTCTGCTCCTATGCAGGCCTGGGAACATATTCTGCTCAGAAGGGTAGCAACTTTTACAAAGTGTTCCTCATGGAAATCACCTGGAAATCTTCCAGCATGGCATTCCAGATGTTATAGTTTTAGCAGTCACAGAAATGCACTGCACTGCATTTCCACTACATGCAGTAAAATGGTTGTATGGGGTAGCAGCTTCACCTTCACCCCAGAGCACTGTTATCAAACTGTTTAGCATTTGATATGCAAGATGGGATATTCTAAAGCTCTCAATCATTGTTGGCTTACCTCTGCTCACAGAAAAGACAAGACCAGAGCTGACTTTACGGAGAGCAGAGTTAGACCAATTCTGAAAACCACTGGCAATTCCACATACACTCTCAGGTAGAACATGTACAATTCACAAGTCCATACATATATGCATGCATGTTGGGGGAAGACATTGTAATTTCTCTTTGAACACCACCTAACATTAATGAACTGCCCTTTTGATATTTTGGCAAAATCTTTTTCTTTTGAGTGCCTGTAGTGCCAAAATTTGATTTGCGACAGTACACGCAATATGATGACTTTAAATAGTGCAGAAATTACTCTGAAACCTACCCTACAGCATTTAAAAAAACCATCTAATAATGGGCCAGTACGTTCAGCTCTAACTCTTACCAGCTTTTAGGCTGTTCCATGAGTAATGCCACAAGGGTTTGATCCAGCTATCAGAGAGGTTTTTAGGCTTTTGTCTTGGTGTACAGCAATATAAATAACACTGGACCCAAAGCATGGACAAATCATGAAACTTCTCTTTGTAGCCATGTCAAACTCAGAGCTCACCTGTGGCTTAAAATACTAGATTTGCTGTATTTGATTGGCTGTTCATTAATAAAGCTTCTAGGAAACCAATACAGATTCTGTAGCCTGCTGCTGTAGCTACTCCCTAAAATGCACCTATTTAAAAAAAAATATATCTCTTTCAAGAAACTACTACAGAAATATAAAAAAAGGAAAACCAACAATATCAAGAAGTCTGAACAAGGCTGTACAGAGAATCCTAGTGCTGTTTCAAAGACTTCAAAGAGTGAATTTTCTGGCTCTTTTCTGAGAAGTAGATTTCACCACAAATATCTAGAATTGGTACAGGTGCAGAAGTCCTGTGCGTCTTTTATTGGAACTGAGTCAAATCACAAAGTTATCATCAGTCATGGACTCTAAGTGGAATCAAGTACAAGAAACAACGGTAAACACGTTCTTTGTGTTGTAAACTACTTGATTCAGAGCTAGCTTGGATGTCACCTTATTCTTCTCCTCCCACCACGCTGCTTCAAAAAAAAACCCAACAACTCTGTGATATGTGGGAAGAAAATATATTCGTTTACAAAATTTCTTGAATGCAGTTTATTGGCATTTTATTTAGTAACACATCCATTCCCTCTCCTGGTACTGTCTGCTCTCTTTTTAAACCCCCCTCATGCAAGAGATAAATTTATTTTCAATTGTTCAACATAGTCAAGACTTTTAAGTTCTATTTTTTCCAGAAAGAGGGAAACATTGGAAACTGCAGAGTATGCAGGGAGGATCTCAGGAGGAGAAGGCCTATTCCATTTCTTTTATTTTCCTTCCTTCCTTCCTTCCTTCCTTCCTTCCTTCCTTCCTTCCACTCAGGAGGAGAAGGCCTATTCCATTTCTTTTATTTTCCTTCCTTCCTTCCTTCCTTCCTTCCTTCCTTCCTTCCTTCCTTCCTTCCTTCCTTCCTTCCTTCCTTCCTTTCCAATTCTTCAAATACAATCTCATAACAATGCTAAGATGTGGGGATCTTTCCATCCCCTGTAAAGTAACTACACTTTGGAAAAGGTGTTCCTTAGAATCATTTCTATATGCATCTTTCTCTTCTTGAACATTTCTCCAGAGGACCATCTCCCCTCCTTTCATTTCAGTTCACAAATTACTATTTTTTTGAGCCAAAGACTCCTTTATTTGGTTAGTAGCAGAGCAGAACTTTATCCACATGTTGTCACCACCGGTTTCCAAAATAGCCTATTCAAGTGGGTTGGCAAAATTCAACTAAAATGTGTGTAGAACTGAAAACAATATCTGGCTTCTTGACTTACCAAACTTAATTGTGCCAGTGTATGCTTTCATTGCCTGTTGCTGTTCCACAACTTTCTCAAACATAAACAAAACAGAGCTCCAAAATACTAGAACTTTCCACCTTTGAGAAAGTTGTTTTCTTCCTCAAATTGGGTAAGGGATTTTTTAGCTGTCAAAGAACGGAAAAAAGTATTCAAAAATATTTTTTCTACCCAACTGCCTTTCAAAGTTTATTCCATATTTCATTTTACCCATCATGTTAGAATATACAGCAAAAGGTAGCTGTCTACCACTGACCACCTCTGTGCAGAGTCTGTATTGGCATAACTGTCTGCCACCAGAAAACCGTGCCAATGTGTAAGCACTCACAGGCCACTAGTTGGATGCCCTCTTCACCCACTTAATCACAATATATTAATGTATGCTAATTCAGAACAGCCAACTTATAGTATTGTATAATACAGTAGAACTGAGCTTGAAGGATTTACAGAATAGCATTTTAACCCTACCAGCTATGTTGAGGTTGAGAGTCACTGCTGTAACCGCCTGCTATTTACTGTGGGCTTCTTGACTCCAACATATCCTTAGACATGTGCATATGAATAAATTCACACATATTTTGTTCATGCTTCATAAACTGTGTTTCATAATACTGGGTAGAACACTCTCTAGGAATAAAGATAGCAATGGACAGCTGTGGTTTAAATTTCGTTGTTCAGCAGGAAAAAATATTGGATGAGAGTAACACAAAGATGAGCCCAGAAAACTCCTTATCCTACTTCTAGGCAGGTATGTAATTTGAAATTAATTTGATTTCTTTTTTATGACCAATATTTGGTGTGGTATTTTTAGTTTTTCTCTGCAAATACTTACTTCTAGCAGTGACTCTACAGAAGAGCAAGATAAAATGCCGTTAACCTTGTAAAACTTGATTTATTTTAATGATCCCGGAGAGTAGGGGCATGAATCTCAGGTTAAGCAAAGTGCTAATTAAAACAGCTACTCTGCCCTGTTTGCTTCAGTTTCCTAACTGCTTGGATTCTCCTTTATTACAATTGTTTGGAGAATTTTTGAAGCTTGAATTATGAGGGTGTGGATTAGAAGCTGATTGCTCTAACAGCAACATCTGTAACCTCTTGATTTCTGCTACAGCAGGTGTCAACTTTTCCCTAGATGACTGTCTTGCTGTTGTTCTGGTTACACGTAGCCTTGTCAACAAGCTGTTTGTCAGCTGGTTCTCTCATGTTTCCTTTCCTTTATGACCATTGATCAGGCCAACAACTGGAGAGGATCTAGGGTAAAATTCCCTTTAGTTCTGTGCTGGTTGATTTAAAGTGTAATCAGACAGGTCTGAGAGCAAGAAATAGCATATGAAAAATTGTGAGTGACACTGTCTTTTATGATACTGTGTTTTTCAGGGAGCCGCCAATTGTAATGCATTGGAACGTTGATACATTGGAACTAACTTGACTTCCTACTTAGCAAAAGCCATAGGAATTCCCTGGATGCCTGAGTATGTGTTTCACTAAAAAGGCCAATCTGATGAACACATTTCCAGTGATGTAGAATCCACTACTACTCTCAGCGTGTTATTCCTTTAGTTAGTAATCCTCGCTGTAATTTCATGCCTGAGTTATATTGCTCCAGTTTCCAGCTGTTGGAAGGCATTTCATCTGCTAAAACACTATTCCCTTGCCTGATGCTATCAACTTTCTTTCTTTACAGATTGCAGAGAAACAGTTTCCTAGTTTCTGTCTCCTCGTTATGCTCATCACAGCTAAGTCCTCGCGCCTTGCAAGAGAAATGTTGTCCAGTTCTTTAAGATTCTCATGACAATGCTCTGAACCATCATCCAGTATCTCCATCCATATTTTTTTGAGCATGCTATGTTAATGACTAGCTGTGAGACTTTCTTGAGGCACGCTATGGAACAAAGAGTCCTGATGAGAGGCAGAGTATGTTAACCCAGGCTCAGTGCCACACTGATAACTATGTGCTTAGCTAACAGTCAGTTTGTTCCAATGCCTGTTTGCCTGTTGAAATCGGTGGCCAAGCTCACACCCATTTCTCTGGGTTCTGGAACAGGCACATCTTTTTAGGACTTTACAGGTTTTTTTAATGACTAAAGTCTTTTGTGGGATTTTATGTCTGATGTGAACCTCTGTGTAGTCCCAAGTGATTTCTTTCTGTTATCGTTCTGAGTATCAATTCTAAATAATAAATTGATAAATAATTATTAGCGCATCACTATCTACTTGGTTTTCCCATCAGTTATTAAAAGAAATTGCATTTCCAGGCTCTTCACTCATTTTTTCTGATTATCAATCGATTATTAATGATTTGTTAATGTTTTAGTATTTCCACATAAAATTTTTTTGCTAAAACCTGCCCTAAGATCAGGGTCTGTGCTAATGTCAAAGGAATCTCTGCTTGCTCTCAAGCTCAGTGAGCAAAAAGTGTCTCAATGCTTCATTAGCACTGCGTGGAAATAGAAAGTAAATGTGCAAATAAGCACCAAAATTGGATCAAATTGCAGTTTGCTAGCCAGAAACTCACAGGTAAGAAGGGCTCACCTGTCAGGGTGAATAGGACTCTGGTTCTTCCAATTGAATTCTAGCACTGCTATCCATGTGCATAGAAAGCCTTTCTGGTGCTGGATGCAGGGTTTGTCCATCTGCTCTCACCAGGGCCCAGGTAAAACCTGGATCGGTATTCTGCAGTGCCAGATGTGGTAACTCCCAAGACAGGGTAGGCTAACCCATGCTTGGCACCCCTCCACTGCTCCCGCACAGCTCTCAAGTAGCAGTCAGCAGTGGGAAACCACCTTCAAAAAGATGCTGATATTAGGTCACAGTTTCCTACAGCTGACTGTGCAGATGAACTGTCCTTGCCTGCATGTGTATGCTCCAAAGCCTGTTGAAGTCAGTGGCCAAACTCCCACTCATTTCTCTGAGTTTTGGAATAAGTGTTCAAGGTTCTTAGACTTTGGAATGGCCCTGTGATTTCTCAGGCTCCAAAGTTTCTGAATCAGTGTATTCAGTCTGTCTCTATTTCTGCATATTTCCATTCTTCTGAAGAAAGCAGAAGGTGGAATATGAGCTGGACTGTGTGCTTACTATGTGGCAGTTGATGCGTGTGCCACAGATCGGACACTGCTGCTGGAATAAAGGAAAAATAGGTTTATGGGCAACTTTATGGCTGTAAGAGTAATGAAACTCAAAAAAAACTGCCAAGAAAATGCAAGAATAAAATTCCAGTGATCTTTGGTTTTTTTTAGCAGAATATGAAATCTCATTTTGAAAATGCTTTGACACCCCTAACAAATAATTTTCCATTTTCCCTGTAATTACCTGGAACAAATAATCTATTTGTTCCTATTTCTCAGCCCTTATCACATCCCAAGTCAAAATCACATAACTGTTGGAAGTCCTCTTGATTTTTCTTAAACAGATTCTCTATTAAAATCTACCTCAGTGAAGGTGTAACAAAGAGACAAAGTAAGGAGTGAGCGTGGAGGTATGTAGGCCCGTCTATTAGACTGTACCCTGGAGTTTGATCAGGCTGGATACAATGACATTAATGACTGTATATTTTTATCTGAGGGCATTCTCAGGCTTTTTCACTACAGAATGTTATTCTTTGACATCAAACATATATAATAACACAAGACTTCTGCTGTTCTCACAGAGTATTTTCTTCAGCATCCTTTGAAAAGTAGGAAATCTATAGGATAATTCAGAAAAGCAGAAAAAGACTTGACAAATAGGAGTCTCAACTTGTTTCTGTGATGAATTGTCTCCAACAACCCAGTAAGTAGGGTCATTCAGTGCATATTTCCATGATTAACTCAACTTTCATTTTAGCTCTGTAGTTCACCTTTAAATATTTAGTTTGGTTCCTGTGGACAAATGTTGATGTTGGCTCTCTTGTCAGACTGATGAAAATGTTACGCAGATGTCCTTTGGTGAGCCAGTACCACTAAAAGCCCTGCAAATTGCTAAATGATGAGCTCTTTCTCCATCGTTCTTTTGGTTGGTGGCTTTCACTTAAGATCCTTTGCTGCTCACTCTGCGTGCTAGGCTAATGCCACTGCTCTTCCCTAATGCAGGCTGTCTGACTATTCTGTCTGCTGGACAAAACTGGCTGCTTTACACACTTCTGAGCAGACTGCATTTTACTGGTTGATCAGTAGAACTCTTAACAGCGTCCTACATTTTCTTTAGAAATGTGGTATCTCATATGTTAAAGCAGGTACTTCAGCAGTTTCACTGGTAGCTCATAAAGAACACATTCTCTAACAGAATACCAGTGGCTCAACTTCCCATGTCATTTCAGGAAACCTGATTTAGTGTGCATAAGAATACAATTTCTCAGCCAGGTCTTTCACTGTTTTTCCCTCCACCCCCCAACCCCATCACACTCCACACCCACATCCCCCCCCACCCCAGAAGAGGTTAAATTCTCTTTCTTCTTATTGGTTTCCACAGCTCACTCAGTAACTAAGGCACTGTAACCTCTGCCCTTTTCCCTTATTTGTCATTTGGGGAATGTTCTGCTGCACCCATTTGAACCAGTACTTCAGCGTTTTTGAGGATCCTCAAATTACAAGGCTGGAAACAAGGAGAGGGAGCAGTATTCACACTAATTTAGATGCCTAGAGTTAGGAGGCTGCTTTCAGCAAACTTGCTATATAGCTTTAACCAATCATATCCCTGCCTTATTTATAATGTAGAGGGTTGTCTTTAAAGAGCAGGCTGGAATTTAGGTCTTAATTGCATTCAAATACTTCATCCATCATATCAGCACCACGCATCCAGCTGCAGATCACTTGAAAGAAGAAATGTTTTAATAGCACTTAGCATGCAAGCAGTGAAGCTACTTTATTGAAAGTAAGACCAAATTTCTCAAGGAGAGAGCGTTTCAACATAATGCTCTTTAAAGCCCACTTGCTTTTATGTTCTTTCTAAAGAAGAGGCAAGAGGGATTCAGGAGACCTGTCAGTTCAACACTGTCCTGTTGCTTAAAGACCAGCTTTGGTTTTGATTCTTCCTTCAAAATCCGGAACTCTCACTGATGCTCTCTTGGCACTTTCTCATTGGCATGTGAGAACTCTACTTTCTAAAATGAAATTCCCTTTACTCTGTAAAGGTTTTTTTCACCTTCCTTCAGGCCCATGTGATGTTCAATCTACTCCTTACTGCACTGCGGTACTTGAACTGTATCTCAATGCTTGGATAAAATAAAGACCAGAAACCCTAACCGTTGTGTGTCTGTACTATGACATAATTCAGGCACAGAGACAATCATACCTTTTTATTTTTTTAATTAATTAGACCAACTCCATGTTCTGTCTTGCCCGTACAGATGAGAATTAACTTTCTTAAGTGATTTGGATTCTGTATATCGTAACTGTGCAAAGCATGAGAACACTTTTTGAGGAATTTATTGATTTTATGCTGTCATTCTTGTAATTTTAAAATTCTCAGTTAAACAAAGTTTTCCATGTCTTAAGCACGGCACCTAGCCAAAGATGCAAAGATTTCACTTCACTTAGCAGCTGCACAGGGTGAATGACAGGCACTGTGATGAAATTTTTGATGGGTGAGTGTGGTTTCTTTTCACCATCTACAATTTCTTCAGTATCTCTGAGAGGCTTTTGCATGCCATTTGCTAATGTTTTATGCACAGCTTCTGAAACCTAGTCTATTATTTCCATTGTTTAGGAAATAATAGTTTCCATTGTTTAGGAAATAATAGTGGGTGAAATTTCATTTCTTTAGTACACCTCACATTTTGTCCAATTCTGCACTACATAACAGACCACTGTGCTTGCAACAGGTTAGCTTATACTAAAAGACCTAAAATGTCCACTGGGAATAACATGGTGCCGCGTAAGATACCAACCCAGCTCTAAGAAGCACAGCAGCTTGGAGCTATGGCTATGTAATCCCTCAACTGATCCCTGCTGATGCATCTGTAGTTCAGGGGATTGCTTGTTCAGAGCTGCTTTGGTTAGTTCTTCCTGCACTTGTAGTATGTGGTTACGGAAATATCCCACTTCATGGTAAATCAGGGGATTTTGTACTGTTTTTTAGCTAATCGTGTTGTGTTTTCATCACGTGCTGATTGAAAGTTAACCTTGTGTTGATTAACTGATACAAACAAACCATAATTAGCATTGCTCCAGAGGCTAACTTTCATTGCTCTCGAAATGAGGTTTAACTTCATTCCCTTTCGTGGACTAGAGCCTGCTTATGTCAACATCGACTTTGGCCTCAGAGAATGAAAACAATAGAGTGATACAAAGGAGAGTGTTCTTTTTCTATCAGTGTATTAAACAAAGGATAATATTAAGTTTGGATAGTGGATAAAGTTAAGCTATGCTAATACTTATAATCAACTACCACTCTGTTGAAATTAGAAATCACGCATTCCTGAGGTTTCTAGCTATTTTTCCTGCCAAGAACATGTAGTGCTCCTACAAATTGCATAGTAAAAACAAGAGACAGACTTTCTTGTGCTAAAACAGTCAACAGTTACTGTAAGTTCACCTCTAAATCATGGACACCTTGGTTATTGATCATTAAAAAAAATACACTGAGGGTGCAGAGATACTGCTTGATAGAGCGGTGAAAGCATTATGTAGTTTGAGAAATGGCAACAGAACACAGTTGCTCTGCAGTGTCAAAAAATTCATCACAGAAAGTAACAGGGGAGTGAGTAAGCCTCTTTCTCTTCCTTCCCCTTTCTCCCTGTTTCTCATTACTAAGAGGAAATTTGCCTGCTCCCTGTGAAACTGTCACCCTGTCAAACTGAAAATTTTCCATAGGTGATGGGCTGTGGATGCTGTGAGCACACCCTGGGGTCCTATGCGCTGGGTTTGGTGGAAGGAGGGACTAGAAAAACTGAGGTTCACATTAGACGGTCAGAAACATTGTTGGGATTTCCATCCTTAAGAGACTTCCAACAGAGCTAAACAAAGACACAACTGCTCTGACCTAGTGATGGCAATTGTCCTCCAGGAGGCTGGGCTGGATGGTGCAATCAGAGGTCCCTTCCAATGAAAATGCCTGATTCTATCAACTTATACTTGCCCAGGCCTCAGTACAGACCCATTATGTTAATGAGCTTCAGCCTGAGTATTCTCTAGAATGAAGTTCACAGTGGAAAACACTTTCACACATACTGCAGCACATCACATGGAAGATCATCCAGAAGTAGCTACTTTCCTGTAGTTGTGACATTGAAAGACACCATTACAGTAATGTACAAGGTCAAAGAATAAAACCTGTGTTGAAGACCTAGGCTTTTCCATAATCCTATGATTTATCAAATCTTAGGAAAAGTTGATCCCTATGCTTGCTCTTCCTCTGTTTTCTCTCCCAGCAGAGTAGTAGGTATGGGCCACATTTTATATCCAGACACTCTGTTTCTGTTGACTTGTCATGGAAGGGAAAGGAGGTATTGTACAGTTGCTGTTTTTACTTCTAGATATACTATGAGCCCAAACTTCATATAGGATTTAAAGACTCTTCTTCTGGATAAACCACCAGTCTCAAGGTACTTGTAAATTTATTTGACCTTTGTAAGCAATGTGGAGCAAAACATCATTCTTTGTAGCACTGAGAATGGTCTTCAGACTCAGTCTCGATATTCAAAAATTTCTGAGACAGACTTACCTCCCTCTGTTACAGCAATTAATACAGAAGGTAACATTTGTTCAGTTCTAATCTGAAAAAAACCGTCAGCTTTCAGGGCTAAAGTATATATCTGACCTTACTGGGAAATGCTAGCTTATATGTTAGGCCAAATAAAGTTTAGTGCCCTTTCCAGGGTTACAAGACCTTTATATTGTGTATAATTTTTACACTTAGTATAATTAATAACAATTTACATTTAATCTGTTTCTTTTGTCCTAAAGATGTTAACAGCTTTATGAACATATTAAGAAATAATGGGCTTTCCGTAATTACAGCAGTCATCAGCTTCCATTGCAAGGCTTTATTTTTGCCACCTTATAACTTTCGTTTGGAAAAAAAGAAAAAACACCTTGGCCTCACAAGTGCTGATTTTACTCCAAGGGCAGAAGAAAATTATTCTGTGGAGTTTGATGAAAAGCCACCAAACTGCACCTGAGTTACAGGCCATTAAAAATCACTCTTATTTCAAATTCTGGAATTTACGTTTGACACCTTTCTTCTTATGAAAAGTGTCATTCAATCTTTAATGCTGAACGGTCAAACTTCGGATCTCGCACTTTATGTCCCAAGTGAAAACTGGTACCTCTTGTAACATATTGCACCTTGATTTAGAAGTAACATAGTTATGGCTGCAGCTCACATCCACGCCACTGTAAATCCTGAATGGCATTCTGTTTGAATGTGGAGGTATATGTCAGTGCAAAATTACTTAACTACATCACCAGCACTCCTTATAACACAAAGTATTTATATAGTGCTTGTCATACATATCCGAATAGTTGTTCCCTTTTTTCCCCCTTTCCTGTTGGTATCTTGTCTCATTTTTTGACCTGTTAGAAGGCGAGTGATTTACTGGGTAGTGTCCACAAAATGATTATTCCTTTATTTTTTTTTATGGGTTTTTAAGGTTTTTGTGCAATCCCAGAATCCAGTGGGGATTTCCACTTCCTCCATTATAATAAGGCAGAATACAGAATTGATCTAGACCTAGCATGATTGGTAGAGCAGAGACCTCCATATCTCTCTGGGGAAGATAAAAACAGCTGGTAAAACAGAACAACCATCAAGGAACAGGAATCTTCTCTAATAACATACTTATTCTAAGAGGTTTCTGCCCTGTTTAGTCCCTTTTGTCCTAGCGTTTGTTCCACAGACACTTGCTGAGGTATTTCCATGTTAATGTCTATATGTGCACTAGAAATTCGCACTTCCATTGTGGACAGTGGAGGCTGCAGTCAAAAGAGTCCCAGCCATGTATTCATGCAAAGAGCAAGAAACAAACTTCGGGTTAGATTATAACTTCATAGGCTCAGTTACTAGGGTCAAGGAAGATAGCTTTGCTGTAGTATCCTAAAACCATGGAAAAATTCGGGTTGGAGGAAACCTCAGGAGACCATCTTGTCCAAATTTCTATTGAAAACAGGACCTTAGGTTAGGTTATCTGGAGCACTATGAGGCTGTCTTGAATGCTTTCAGAGGAGCAACCTAACCCTAGGTTTTATTGTTCTTATGATGATTTTTTTCTATATTCAAGTAGAATTTGCCTTAAAGCCACTTTCTTGTGTTTCTTATGTCCTGTCACTGTGCATGCTTTATACGTACATTCATCTTCTCTAAAACTGGCTTTTAGGTATTAAAAGGCTGCAATTATATCCCCTTAAGTTTCCTCTTCTCCAGGCTGAACAAACACAATTACCTCACTCTTTTGTCATACGTTAAACTCTCCAGTCCTCCAATCATCTTCGTAACCACCCACTGACCCCTCTCCAATTTTTCAACATCTCTCTTCCACTGCAGGGACCAGAATGGGTACGGTATTTGAAATGTGGCCTAACAAGGCTTGAAAAGTGTTCATAATCACATTCCTTGATCTGTAGGTTGTTCCCTTGCCAGTGCAGGCCGTGATGCTGTTAACTTCCCTGCTGACGGGGCCCACTGTTGGCCCAAGTGTAGATTGTTACACACCATGAACCCCATGACCCTCTCAGCAGAGCTGCTTTCCAGCAAGCCAGACCTCCATCTCTACTCTTAGTTGGGGTTATTCCACCCCAGGTGTAGGAATTTACACTTACCTTTTTCAAACTTCAAGCAGTTATTGTTGTCACAATATTTCAGCCAACTAAGCTTTCTCTGTGTGGTGGGTTTTCCTTCTGGCACTTAAACCACTCTCCTTCTTTACCTGCAAACATGGCAAGGGAGCCTTCAGCTCTGTGATCTACACTGTTAATATAGATAGTAAACAGGACTGAATCTACCACTGACTTCTAAGGAACTATGTATTAGATTTGATGCCATTTCAACTCTGAGCTGTTACCTACCATCCATTAAGGTCATGATTTTAGCCAGTTTTCCACCTGTCTTATTGCTCATCTGTCCAGTACATATCTTACCAGTTTGTCAATAAGGATGTTGTAGGAAAAGGTGTCATACACCTTGCTAAAACCAAGGTAGATGATGTTCACGGCTCTACTCTCGCTCACTGAGCAATTTTTTTTTTGTCACATAAGGAGTAGGATTGGTCAAGTATGAATTATGCTTGGTAAATCTGTGCTGCTTTTCTTCTAGTTGTGTCCTTTGTGTAGTAGAGGTGATTATATTAAACCTCATGAAGTAAATCAAATTGTTATGCCTTAGTAAATTGCTGAAGGAAATAGTAATTTTGGTTAACTTTTGGTGTCTGCATACATGTGTATACACGTATGAGTCATTCCATACTCCTTTTACTGTACTGGAGAGAAACAGGTAGTTTCAGAGGGATTCACCTGACTTACTTTAGACATCTTCTACAGGATGAGATGATTTGTGCCTTGCACTGGCTTTATCTACTAGACTGGTCAGTGACTAGCTCAGACACAAATGTTTACTCTTGTGGGATAAAACCCCACATTTATGTGCACTTGGTCTGTGCCATGTGTGAGGTAAAATTCTTGCTTCAGCAACAGAGAAAAAGGAGTACAAACCTGACTATGATCACATGATGCAGCTCAGTTTGTGCCCAGGAACTGGGTAGGTCACATTAACCCTATCATACACCTGAGGGTTCAGTGGCTGTAGGTCTAATTTCTCAGCAAAGCTGGGCCAAAATCAGCTGGGCAATGGCAGAACTATTAAATAAGGCAGTAAACTGAATGGTTGAAGTGAACAAATTTAAAACGTAGGAGAGAGTGAATAGAAAGTTATTTAGCTTCTAGAGCCAAATAAACCTCTTGGGCTTCTTCTTAACATTTTTAAAGAGAGCAGTGGGTCTCATCGTAGTAGCAACAGAGTGCTTCCCAACCAGCACACCTACTGTTGAGCATGACACTGAAAAAAATCAGCACCTTTAGCCTCAGCTGTGGCAGCTGCAGAACAGATGGATTCTAGTGTTTCTTGACTCCTCCTCCACTTCTAATTAACCTGTACGAAGGGGAAAGCAGTCATAAGATCCTAAGTGAAAAACCCTGTGCCTCTGCTAAGGCCCTTTCTCTGTAAGAGTGGTGAAAAGCAGGGAGGGGTCTCTATCTTAACAGGTACAAATCCTGCCTTTCAACACAGAGACCACACTTTGTGTTTAAAGGAGCTGCTTACGTTAATTCAATACATTTCACCTCAAAACCTAATTCTGTGGCTTATATTAAAAATGACGTGACTCTCAATTCTCCTATTACCTGAGAATCTTCTATTTGGGAGAGACTTCAGCTGACATAACAAAGTTTAGACTCAACTATCAATGGACAGAGGAGGAAGAGACCTCAAAATCTGTGCTAATGCTGTTAGTACTGAACTGTGGAAGCTGTGAATCTGCACATAATCTGGTCTGAGACCTTCTGCCACCGTGGTGTTTTATACAAATACATACGTGCACATATACGTGTATATATGTGTTCTAAATGCTTGCAGTATTACATAGTAAGTTTAAAACAGAAATGTGTTTCAAGAATTCCTATGTAACAAAGGCAGAGCTGAGTAAATATTTAACTTGTGTATGTGATGAATGATAGCCATTTGTGCAGCCATAAATTTTAATATCCATGAATGGAGGTGGTTTCTCATCCAATTTCATATTTGCTCTTTACGGGTTTGTTTATTATTTATTCCAAGATGGAGCTATTTGAGAATGGGAATCACATGATGAGACACACTTGGTGACTCAAAACTATAAATTCTCAGATCTGAAAAACTTATAATCTATTAAAACAGCAATACCAGAGAAGATTTTTGGGAATAGAGAGGTAGGAAGTGAACAAGAAGAATTGCTTGCAAATGTCATGCTATTGCCATGCTTTACAAAAAGAATACATAAATCACACGTTTTAACCTTGTGTCATGTCAATGTTTTGGCAGTTGACTTGGTCAGATACTTATTTAAAATAAAAAAATGTGTTTCTGAAGTACATGTAAAATTTAACAAAACACATCCAGTTTAATAATTACAAATGGTGTTAGCAGGTGTTGACCCAGCCAATATTCCAACATATTTTATGTTATTGCTCAATATAATAATATTAGACAATGACATTGCCATACCACTTCAGAGGTGTAGATATTCTTCAGAGAGTCATTAAATACTGGATTTTCTGTGTCACACGATTGCAGAACCATTTCTGTTGGATAGTTGTACTGATCCACTGAGAAAAGGGTCAGTGTTGCATGGCCCCAAAATGTCCTGTTCTTTAGCTATACGAAGCATGCAGAGAGCTGAAATTTAATCCTGTATTAGCTGGTGAAGAATTAGCAGCAATTACTGTTTTTCTTCTTTTTGAAAAAAAAAAGAAACAAACCAACAAAACAACAAAACTGTCCAGGTTACTTTTGAGATTCTTAACACTATTCATTTCTTGCACATCCTGTATTTTGAAGTTGCTGCTGTCTTCCATCTCTTAATTTCCTCACTCAGATTCTTAAGGATTCCATTTTCCCCACCCAAACATGCCACTGTTGCCTTCAGCTTCAATTTAATTCTCCTGGATCATTTCAACCCACACTTGAATTTTCTAGCAGCTTAGTCTCTCCTGTGGCATTCAATTCAATTTTTTCTTCCTTTGCTTGGAATTGGACTCAGACGGTTGTCACAGCCTGGGTCTTGCTATATGTATGCTCTCATCTCTTAGATTCAGGACAACATTGTTCTCTTTTTCACCTCTCTTTTTGAACTGCAATTTATAAAGCAGTCTAACCATGTTCAATTTTAATTAAATGACCTGGCCTACCCATATGCTTAAAGCAAACATATTAAACATTTTAATGGATCAGACCCTCACAGGTTTCTTTCAAGACCAGAACGGCCTCTTGATTTACTACGATCCATACATTGTCATTATTACCATTATTGTTATTGCCATTGTCATTATTACTATTATTCTGGAAAAGTTATGACCTCCGGCCAAGATTCCCAGCCATAGACTAGCACCCCGTTATGTTTAATATGATGCAAACACAGAATAGAAAGACTGAGTGCTTTCTCCTCTCAGAACTTCATCCACAGAGCTGAACTGAAGATCACACAGCATCTTCTAGGAGCATCTTGGCAGGAATGAGCAACAGAGCCAGAAATGAAAGGAATTCAGTTAGCTTGTAGAGGGTAGAACCTATTTCCTACCAGAATTAAGTTAATTAATTTGACTGCATTTGGATTTTCTTGAGAAACTACCCTACATAACCAAGTAGCTGTACAGTTCAAAAGAACGTTGTTACGGCCAGGACAAAAGTTGTGAGACTGTCTCCTCCGTGGGAGTGTTGCCACTGATTGTGGCAGGAGAAGCAGTCCAGCCACCATGGCTGTTGAAAGTTATCTTTTCTTATCGTTTGTAAGAGTTAGGAATTGCAGAATAATAACATATTTAAGAGCTAAATTTTGTAGCTCTAATTTTGTTGCTGTAGGGTCTGTAGTCCTTCCTCTCAGAAGTGGCACCACACTGGGTCTAGTAATGTGCTGGGTTTAGAGGGACAACAGTCCTGGATCAAGTATTCCACTGCTTCTAAAAAGAGTTTCCATGTCAAATCTCCTGTATTTTAAAAACCATTTTTATACAGTTACATCAGCACTCCCACAACTTCTTACTTATTAAATATAGTTCCCAGTGCGACTCCCTGGCTTAAATACAACAGGTACTTTTATGAAACCTGGTTTGAGTTTTTAGTGCAGCTGTGCAGAACTTTTGTAATGAAACCCAAAACTCGCCCAGGCTTGAGTTTCATTACAAATCTGAAACTCACATCAGGTTCTCTGAAGGGTTTGTCAGAGTTCACAGCTCTAATGATTTGAGGCTGGATGAAGCAAGTCTATGCTGAGTTATGATTTCAGGTGCAAGTCAGGGAAAATGTGGTGGTTTGACCCCCAACCAGATAAAACCTGGTAGTTTAGGTTAAAAAGGAGTAAGTCCTTGCAAAGGGAAAATAGGGGATGAGTTTCACAAGCTCTTGTGAACCAAGGCCATCAGGTTTTCAGCTGCAGACCTGTATAGGTGAAAGCTTCACCAATAGTTACGATCGCTTATTTTGAATGTCTTTTATTCATTGTATCTGCTTAGCATTTGTCATATTGAAGTTAAATCTGTTTGTACAGTTCCTAATCAGTCAAATACAGGGGTAGTATGAATACATAATTGTTCCTCTGATCTAACAGAGAAGCCATTACTCAGGGAGTCAGGAGATGAATTCTGCAAATGCTTTGACAACTGACTGATTATCTCATCTTGAGCAATGGTGTGAAAATTTCTAACAGTATTTCCATCCATGTCTGAAAAATACTTCTACCCGCTAAATTAAAACAACTTCAGCATATCCATTCTATGTGATGGAGCAGTATATTGGGACTCCTACCTTAACACAGAAAGAGCTGGAATATCTACATGGCATGATGCACTGGTGTTCCAGTCCGCTCCCTCAGTGCAGCACAAGTGAATCAATATGGCATGCTGAGAGGACAGGTAACAAGGTTGTGCTACGGCTCCTTGACAGACAGTATTGGAATGGGTACAAGTCTGTGCTAAGGCAGCCATGCTGTTTCTCATTCCAGTATTGCTTCCTCAGAGCTGTGCCTCCACATCATCCTCTGCTGAAGGTGTGAGAAAAGCAGGTCTTCATGCAATAAGACACTGACATTATAGGTATAAAAATATGAAAACTGTTATCTCAAAATAATTAGTGATTGCTTCTGTTCCGGCTTCAGTTATTTCCCTCTTCTGCCTTTCTTTTGCTTCATCCGTTAAGTGTCCAGTGAGGGTATTTACTAGAAATGCCTTTCCATACTTTGTTCCCACAGTTCCTAGGAGGAAACTTGCACATTTTTGCGGAATTTTACAGCTTCTGATTTTTGCCAAGACACAACTAAAAGGTCTAAGTGACAGTAGGCCCAAAGGTAAGTTTCAAAACCATCCCAATAAATTTGAAGCCTAAGTTTCGTCTCAAAATGTGGTTTAGGTATTGAAAAGACTGACTCTCATTGAAAGCTTATAGTATATCAATCACTTGCAAATCAGTAAAATGAGAAACTTTTCCCCAAAATATGAATGTTTGAAGTGTTTGCTGGTGGAATCATGGTTTTACAAATTGAGTGTATTGATATAATGGCTTTTGGTTCAGGTCCATCACTAATTTTAGTTAACTGTGAAGAGATTCATGCCAAATTTCATGTCTGCAGTCTGTAGAGTATCAGTTCAGACTCAGATTTGTGTCTCCCTAGTAATTAATGGATTTGAAAGAATAAAGAGACTCTTTTTTTATCTCTTCTCCAAGAATTATCTAAGAGATGGCAAAAGACCGCTAAAAATCATAAATCTGTCAAAATTCACAGAATTCACAAGTTTTTCTTCGTATCCTGAAAACTGAGTGTGATTAATCTTTACAGCTTTAATCAAAGTACGTGACATTCATTCTGTGGTCAAGTGTCACTCTGCAATCTTAAACTTCACTTTGTAAATGTCGCCAGTCTACTAACCTGGACAGAGACGGAAGGTAAAAGCATATTGTCCAGCGTTCTGCCTGCCTGGTTCAATGTATCATACCTAATACGCACACCATGAAGATTAGACTCCAGAGCCCTGCGTAGCTCTGGACCTACTGGCAGTTCACATCATCCTGCTATTATTCCCTTTCTTAGTGTTCAAGCTGTTCTTGCCCAACTTTGTGCTGAAGAGGCCAGCTTAGGCTAGCACAAGTGAAAAGAGATTGCATGAGCTTTGAACCCTTCTCACAAGGAGGAAATCCTTAAAATGAGTGTGAGTTTATTCAACTTCCTTTTAACCTGAAAGTTTAAGACCTGGGGACTGTTGTGGATTAGAATACAGTGTTTTGGCTTGTGACTGGAATTGATGATGCGGGATGTCTACAATTGTCTTTTTAAGTTGCAAAGAGCAAGTCAACATACACTGGTTTCCCTCTGTGGAGCCACTTGCTTAAGTGAAACAGACCACTCTAAACTCCATTTCAGAACTGGATTTTGAGAGCATGGTGCATTACATAAATCGACAGTGTTGTCCTTATTCTTACAGTCACCAACAAGAAAGACAGATGATTGCAGTAAAGCATTAATTGATCTGTGCATCCAAAGTCCTGCCAAGCCCCAAAAATCTGCACGATGACCCATAACATTGGACGTTGCATTAAACTTTCTGATTTTCCTGAGAGGTTAAAAAAAAATTAGTCACCTATCTGAGGAGAGCCTGTGATTGGTCTGCATTACAGTCAAGAAATATACTCTGTGACTGGTTGTTCGACATGACAGAATATGAAAAATTGGACACAAATCTCAATTCTCCTATTTGTATCTGGACTATTTATCCTTAAGGGGATTATCAAGTATGTGGTTTGCAGATCTTAATGCATATTTTGGGAATGATTTTGGAGAGCTGTAGTTGTCATGTAGTCAGCTGTTACTCCCTTGGACACACAGATCTTTCCACTCCTTGAAGGTAAATGGTTGTCCCTGAGGTCAGATCAGAAATCTATTCAACCTTTGCAATGGCTTAGCAACAGTAACAGAGACAGTTTGTCTGAAAAATAATAGAGAAAATCAATCTGCTTTACATTGATTAAACCTATAATTTTATAGAAAACAATACATTTTAGCATTGCATTTTTAAAGCAAAGATACAAGCTTCTGCTCATGGTGCTCATTGGAAATATAATAGGGATGAACTGTAATTGTCATTATTTTGATTGAATTTGAGTAGGTTTTCTATGTAAACTGCTGAGAGAGTGGGCATATTAGAGAAGAAACGTAGAAGTTTATGACTGAAATATGTGCTTTGTTTTTTTCTGTGAAACAATGTCATTCATGTGCAAATTCTAGAGCATAATGTATTGGTGCTCATGTCTTTCTTTGTATTACAGGAATGCTTATGGACAGTATTCACTTCTGAATCATTTTGAATAAATATCGAGCATGTTTCCATCCTGGTAAAATGTTTACATCCATTTCTCCCCTTCTCTTGTGAAAAGGAAAAGAGAATTTTTAGTCTATTTCACTCTCACTAGCCCTTTCAATGCCTTGCACAGGATTGCTGTGTCCCAAGGAGATGAGAATTCAGGGATGGCTGAGAAAATCAGAGGTATGTGGATATATGCAGAGAAACCACAACCATTTCTTTTAGCCCCAACCCAAGATGACCCTTTGCAACTCTGGCATCAATGGAGTGATGAATCAGCATCTTCTCATGTCAGCTGCAGTCCTGAAGGAGTAGTTCCTTCTCATGTTTCCCTCTGAGCAGTAGAGCTGAGGGTATGCAGAGGTCAGGCTGGAGCCTTGGCCCGTAGTTTTACTGTGTGAATCATAAGAGTGTGTTCCAATCAGAAATAACTCAGTGAAAGACATAATTTAACTTGCTTAATTATATTGACTCTTACATAGATCATGAGTAAATAAATACCCTGCATGCAAGGAAACTTGTTTATGGAATAAAGCATAGCTCACGTACAATTCCATGTTTTTAATGCATTTAGAGTACATTTTTAATACCTTCATATGGCTGAAAAATACTTCCATGTTGATTTTTCCCCTTAGTCTTTAATCTACTGTACAGTGAACATACAACAATGGCTCATTGATTTATTTTGAGTAGCAATAGGTTTATAACTGCATGAATCATGCAGATTGCTCAATTCACCACATGCCTTAATAAAAGTTTCACTTTAATAAAACTGAACTAAGGCAAATATGCCCAGAACCTGGTCTGACATTCCTTATACATTACCCTGCCTCAGGAAATTATTACTATATATTTTACAGCAGCTACAGTAGGTTGGCGATCAGGATTAGAGCACAGTAATTACTGTGACATTTAGCAGTACTCCTGTGTATGCCATTAACCCTCACAGGGTGGACTGGCACAGAAATATTTTAGGACAGTGTTTTTCATCCCTCTTGATTGGTGGACTCACTTAGAAATTCTCTTGTAAAGGTAGGATTCTTCACTTACTGAATTTAAGGCCCTGGCATTCCATTTGTACTTTTTACAGGTGCTTTTGAAGTACTTTGTGGATCTCACATAACCTACAGGTCATAAACTGGAAATCACTGTTCCAGGACAGCTGCTGTCATTTAGCTACACAGGGATGAACATGACCAGTCTTTGATTAAATGTAATGACCATACTTTGAAGTCACGAAATAACTTCAACAGTTACATGTACTTCCACCTGGTATCCCAAACTAATTATGATAATTAAATCTCAGCAAGATCTACTGAAATGGATTTAAATCTTTTCCACCTGAGGATCTAGAAAGTATGATCCAGGTATCCAAACCAGCTCTTTCATTATGTTCCCACACAGTGTTTTTTGAGGTTAGTGTTTGGGCTGTTAGATGAAAGCAAGCCCATAGATCAACTGATCTCCTGATTTTTTCTTCATTTTAGTCAGAATTGGTGTTATAAAATTTCACACAGAAATAGTGAAACTCTTGTGACAGCAGAGGTTTCAGAATAAATATGCTTTGAATCAGTACTGAACTCAAACCTTGGATGGACTTAAGGCAGATATTCTTCTCTTTGAAGAAACATATACTAATTTCCTCCGCCCAGCTTTCACCAAAAATGTCTCTCTACTCTTTCGTAGTCAGTAGAGCTCCAAATAGCATGTACAAAGTGATTCGTAACATAATTTTTTTAACATATGTACTTGAGGTTGGGTTTTAAAATTGTTTGGTTTTGGTCTTACTAGTGAACTTAGTAAGAAGAGAATTACTAAATACTAAATGATAGTGAAGGATTTAATGTCTATAGGTGTGTTAGATGGTCTCTGCTTGCATTAGATTCATTGTACATTGCTGTCCTCTATAAAAATGACAAAGTTTTGATGTGAAGGGTCGTAGTTTGGCAATTTATTTTATTTTTATTTATTTGGTTGATTTTGGGTTTTGAGCAAGAAACACAAGTGCTGTGTCTGCAGCAGTAAAATTTTCTTCTCTTGCATTTTTTCAGCATAAGAAGATGATTTTTTTTTGCCTGTGTTTCTTAATTTTGAACACCGTTACATAAAGATGATGTGTTTACAAACAAATAAAAATAAAATCCACAGGCTTTACTGTTCCTAGTGAAACCCCCAATAAAAAAAAAATATAAAAAAAAAGAATTGGAAACAATCAGTGAATTTAATAAAAAACAGCTCTGGTATTAGTGTCTTCCAATACAATAAAAAACTTTTCCTACTGCTAGGTTGTCAGTACTGCAAAGGGTTTTTTAATGCATTAATCTCAGGCATGCAGATAAACCCAAGCAAACTGGAGCCAAGGTTTGAAATTGGTCCTTGAAACATGTCCTTAAAACTATCTTCCTTGTCAGTGAAAGTCTGTGTCATCTGGAATTATGGACCTTAAGGCACCCTCTGGCTACAAAAGGAGCAAGTATGAGGATTTCACATTATTCCTTTGTAGCTCAGTATCTGAATTACTTCTGCCATGGTAAATCCAGGTCAGATAACAATGACGATAATTTTAGACACACTGTTTCAGCTACCAAGTGCAAAATGGCTGAAAATTCACGTTTCCACTGTGAGCACTGGAGCTTGCTTTGCTTATTAATTCCCATTATCTCTCGCTTTCTGCCTTTCTTCCCTTGGCTATTGACTGAATTCCTTTTAAGTGTTCAGGAATTAATTCTCCTGTAACTGTCCTGAAACCTAACCACAGAGTGCATATGTGCAGGAACCTAGATGAAAAAATAAATCTACTTGTTGACAGAGAAACATTTTCCATCATAATTTAATAAAACTGATGCTCTTTTCTGAAGTTGTGTGCAATCTGGGAACTACATTAAGCACAAAACAGGAAAATTGTGTACCAAGATATGGTTTATGAAGCATAATGGAAGCATACTATGTAATTAAATTTGGAAAGTCCTGTTTGGAGCTCATTAGGCTTGGTTTTCATTAGTAGTAGAGGTGGGTCATGGCAGCGTCATTCAACCTGTTTGTTTTGCAAGGTTGAGTGCATCCCTTATGGTCTCATGTTAGTGTCAGACTCATGAAGCCAGGCAGTGTTGTCATTATGGCACCATTCTTGGAAGTTGCACAAAGACGGTTTTCCTTCAAATGACACTATGAAAAATGACAAATCTTTACCCTTTCCAATACTTTCTAAAATAAGGAGGAATTATTTTTTATCTATAAATGATATTAGAAAAACTGTCTGGATGTGAATGATGTATTCTCCTAAGATTCTTTTATTTGAAACATTCTTAGTACATTAATACACAGTAACATATATACAGAATTTTAAAATATTGTGGCATCACCTGTTAACTGCACATCATGAATAAGAATAAAACAAAAGCAAAAAGGAATAGTTTCTACAATCCAAGAAAGCATACATTGGTATTATCTTTGGTATTATTATTGGTATTGGTGTGGCACATCAAATATTTTGTTGATGATCAACAGTCTGCAAATATAAAAGCAGCGGACCTTTGAAGATCACTTGTAACCAACAGATCACTAGTAACCTTCATCTGTGTCTTGCAAAGCATTTTAAAATGCATGACTGGAAGGTGACAACATATCTGGGGAGTGATTATGCAATTCCTTCATTTGCCAGCTCAGTAGAGATGGCTTTCCTGACTGCAACCATAATTAATTTTTAGATGTGTTCCTCCTAGAGACAAATCTCTCATCCTGACTGAGCTGTGCACCACTCCTTGCAGGCTCAATTAGATACCTAGCAAGGGGTCTGTGAGGCTCTGTGAGGAGTATCCGTGGGTACCAATGTCAAATTACTTGATGTGAAATGCTGAAGAGAGTATTTTTAAATCCTGCTTCTTCTTTTAGAGACAGATAGCTAAATGTTCCAGCAGGGACGCTGGTGAATTCACATGATGCTTCCAAGGCACTTCCAGCAGACATGGTCGCAGATAAGCTTGCTGCAGATTTGATGTGATAATCTAGACATGGCCAGCAATGTGGAAAATGGGGCATCAGGCACTCCTCAGCCAAAGGTGATTTACGTCCATGTATTACACTGCTAAGAAGACTTATTTATCCTGTCAAGTTATAGGTAAAGTGGGATTGAAGGCAGCTTCCACCGCTCCTGTAAGAGCCATGCCACTATGCAGGGGGATAATGAGAACCAGAGGGAAAGACAGACAGAAAACATGTCTACTTCACAGGGGACACCAAGGGGAATTTACCTTCCAGCCCCTACTTCCAATTGACAATTATGTATAATTATGTGTAATTACACACATTGTTCAATGTCTCTTTGACTGAAAAATATCTAGGAACAAAGAGAAAAATCCATTTTAGTCCTCAGCCATACCGTTACCTTAACCACTAAACTGTTTAATCGTGCTCCATTTTGTCTTGTCTCTTTCTGTTGGGTCATGGATGTGGCTGAGCAGCTGAGATAGTGACTGCTGTCACTGGGCTTAGCCAGGGCCTTGCAGAGACCTGATGCCTCCCGCAGCCTGAGTGGCAGCTCTAGCTAGTGGGATGTTGCATCTCAAAGGTAGAGGAACAACCTCTGACCGCAATTGGGTTTAGAAAAAAGTGGCCATATTGTTCTTTATGTGGAGTTCAAGCCAATCAGTATGCTGATGAGACTTGCTCTGGGCACAGGTTTTAAACCCTTGAGGGTCTGTGCGTCAGTGCAATAGCCTACCGGTCTGCCAGATGTATACAGGAGAGGCGTAACAGAGCATTAAACATCTGCAGACCAGTCAGGAAAATACTACAAGTTGAGACACTTGCTGAACTGACAGTTCGGTGCGTGGGTTTTTGATGAAAATGTTGGGCCTAAATTTTGCAAATTTGCTGTAGTTTTGTGAAGACCCTTGCATCTTTAATTGCATGTACTGGGTTTCAGTTATGTCAACAAGGTATTGAACATGCTTCTTCCAATGACCTGGAGCCCTTACTAATTTCTCCCCTTTCTCTGACTGCAAATGAGAAAGCTGAAGCATTAAAAAAAAAAAGCTTTAACTGAACAATACATTAAAGTGATCTCTACCAGTAACCCATTTCTGCTGAATGCCTCTGCCAGTTCTCTACCAGTTCTCTACCAGTAACCCTCCTTCTGCTAAAATATCTGTGTTACTGATGGATCAGGGCTGAATTTCTGTGCTTTGCAACATTTGCTTCTCAGGCAAATAATATATTGCCATGGAAATACAGGCCATTTCTCACTGCACATTTCAAAGAGAGACCATGGCACTACGCCATGTTATGGCTGTTAGCATCACTATATCATCCCTTCAGAGTGGTCTGCCCTGCTACCACTTTCCAAGGGATCTCTTTCAGGACATGACATTGTGAAACTAGAGAAATGATGTTTGGCAATAACATGGGTTGATGGCAAGATATGTCAAACAGCTGAAATTGTAGGCTTCCTTTCAAACGCTGTCCTCTACCCCATCACTACTGTTGAAGGTTAGATTTGCTGGTCCCACCTCCTAGTTTGCACAAATGGAATAACAGCAGAGGAGCAATACAGGAGCACAGCACACACTGTGTGATGTGTGTAAAACCTCCCTCAGTGGTACAGATAGGCATGTAAGATGAAGTGAAATGTGTTCCTTTGTGAATAGAGGCCCTCTGCCCAGCCTTTGCATCACACTGCTTAACCTGGCCTACAGCCTATATAAAGATACAGACATTATAAAGAAAACACTCCTTTCAGAATGCGATGTGAAAACTTGTAAAACATTGCTTTTGTCCACACAACATGTATTCATTCTGGAATGTCAAATAAACACAGGGACCTGCTGAATATCCTTCCTCTCATCTGGCTTTTTGGGGTCCAAACATAAAACTGATACATTGCTAAGAAGGACTAAGAAATTAAAATCTTTGAAAAGTTAAACATCTTAAAGACAGACTGTAAATTCTTTCCTATATGAAAGACGAAGTGTGACCTCCTCAGCATGGGTAGAGAACTGGGAGGCCATGAAGCCTTGATCTCTGAGCATCATCCAAGGAGATGTACTCAACAAGATGGATCAGCTGTTACCTGAGCTTTAAAGGGTATACTCTTATTAGCTCCTTTCCTGCTAAATGAAACAACTTAAATACACTAGAAGTAACATGAAAATCTCATCAGGAAGGAAGACTATTTTTATAAAGTGCATAAGGATTCTTTCTAACATATTTTTCCTATAATAGACACTATTATGCTGAAAAATATTGCTCTTTCCTTGTATTCTGTTACATGTCCTTTCTGTAATTCTTTACTTTCCATTCCTTCTAGTATGTAAACAATATGAAAACACAGAAAAGTGCTTTTCCCATTTTGATGCTGACTTCCATTCAACGGAAATTTTAGAACAGGAAGAAAGCAGAGAAAAATAACTTACAAACTGTTTTTTAAAGAAAAAAGGGGAATTCTCCAAACTTTTCTGTTGCTTTAAAAAATATATATTTTCAAAATTCAGAAAATTAAAATGTTTCCAACTATACCTTATTTTCTGCTAAGTACACTGTTAAAATAGTAATAATAATCCATAGTAAGTTTTATTTCTGTTTTTTTTCTTGAAGATCGCCCTGACTTGTTTTTATTTGCAGCTTCTAGGACAAGTTTCTAGACCATATTTTCTCAAAAACACTTTTTGTTACAGCTCATAAGATATTAATCATAAACAACATGTGACTCTCAGTAAATCCTTTCTCCAATTTTCATTGTCTTTTTTTAACTGCAAGGCTTTCCTCTGGATTTTCAGAATCAAATAAATGAAGGGTAAATAATACTACCAAAGGGGCAAAACATAGCTACTGTGTGGATGGTGATCTAAATGCTGAAACTAAAGAATGTTACTATTTATTATATTTGCTTTCTTACAAAAAGCACAGAAAGTGGCTTGTGTTAAGTACTTTAATAACTTCATTTGCAGATCTTGCTGAAGAGGCAAGTGTGAAGGAATCTCTCCCAAACGTAGTGTTTCTGGTTTTTGCTTTTGCATTCCTCTAGATACTTGCTGTATGCACAATCTATCTTTGGGAAGCTCAGTATAAAGCTTGGGATATGTCATCAGGAAAGGAAAAAATGAACTGAGTAGCATTTGTCAAATATTTGTGATGATTACATTATCATATGTTTCTTATGGGATGTTCAGCTAAAGAAGGCCCACTTACAAGGCCTCTTCCTTCTCTCCCATCCCTCTACTATCACCCCATCAAAAAAAAATATTCTAGCTTCCGTTGATCCATATAACGCTTAACGTCATTTTAATGCACAGCACAGAGCTGGCACCCTCAGCTTGTGAAAATTATGTTCTGGTATGTGATGTGGGGAAGGGAACAAGTGAAAGACACTGCCTGAATTTGGCAAGGATATCAGGAAAGGGAATGGGAGTTGGAAAAACTGTTAGGAAATGTAGATTGGTGAGAGTGTCAAACAAAGACTGAATGGGAAGGACTCAAGGGGGAAACTGAAAGTTTTGTGGAGAATATATGAGGTGACCGGCTGAGTTTGAAGGCATCCCTATCAACCATTTCAAGTCTGCTTCTCTCTTATTTCAGCTTCTCGTTTACTTGTCATCCTTTACTCTGGTGGTTTGCCTCTCTAGTGACTTTTTCCTCTGCAAATGACATTCCATGACTTAAGTTAACCAGGTACCCAGGTGCTTCCTCTCTTGTACCTTTAAATAACATCCCCTGAAAGCCAGGGAACAGATAGGATACCTCATCATTTTTCTAAAGTACAGGTTAGTGTTTTCTTTTGCATTCAGTCTTGTGGCACCCATCCACGCTTGGGGAGGCTAACACTGTTTGACTGTTTTCTCTTACTGATGGTGCCTCTTACAGAGACTGGGATTCTGTAAGCTGTTTTTATGGTATTCAGTTTATTTCCTTTACCCCTGACTTTCAGAAAAACGTTCCATTTTAATTCTACCACATCCCTCTCCCTGCTGACTCCTCTGGCTATTTGTGGGATCTAATCTCTCTCTGCAATTTCCTCCTCCTTCTCACCCCCTACTCTCTACTTGACAACAGCACAAGTTCCCCTTGCCCCCTTGTTAGGTAGTATTTACTATGACTGAAGTTCCACCTGACTTGGCATACTATTCTGACCCATAAATAAGCACGATTGTGAAACATCTTGGATGGGTACTTTGCTGGCACAGGTGTCCAAACATACTGTTCTTTCATGGTTAGTGTATCAGTTGCTTAGATCTCACAGAAAGGAATAGGGGACCCAAGGTGCCCATATGCTTCTACTTTCTTTGTTTTCGTCTGTAGGGAATGATTTTCAGATTGCAAACTCTTTTAGATGCATGCTATGTTTCACAGGTCAGACCTTAGTATTTGTGGTATGAAAGGGCTGAAGATGTCTGATAGCAAAAGTGACTATAAAAATAGCTCTCTAAAATATCATGAGAAATCAAGAACAACTTCTTATTTCCATGTTAACAAAAAAAATCTTGCGAGTCCCTTTTAAAATAGCGAGCATAACAGCAAAGACTACTTTATATCACAATAGTTTATGAAAAATTATAATTGAAAACACAGCAGCTCTAAGACCAGAGGACACAGAAAATCTTATACCAGGAAAACAAAGGAAAAATCTAGGTGAAAACCCAGACCTTTTAATTTCAAATCTATATGACTCATTTTTTGATTGGGGTTGAGTTTGGCCGTCAGTCATTTCCCAGGTTTTGGCTCATTTGCTTCTCTTGCAGATGTGGCAATGCTGGAGCTCCCATAATGGTTTCCATCAATGGCTAGACTACAGTCCTATTTCCAATAGAGGCTGATACCAAACATGCTTTAAAAATTAGTTTCTTCTTTTTTTTTTTTCTTTTTTAGAGGAGCACAAACTAATGAATTGACTAGTGCTGTTTGTAGCAGGCATTATTTTACAGGATCTCAACCTGAGTTCAGAGAAGCTGAAACTACCAGGTGGAAATGCTAGACATTTTTGATGTTGAGGACTGAATGATCAGGGTTTGATTTTTCACATAGTTCTCATACAGACAAATTATTTGTCCCCAAGGCTACTCTCCTTCCTGTGCTTTCTAAGGTGGACAACAACCCTGAGATGCTTGAGCAGAAGAAAGAGCCAGTAGACCAATCACTATTAGTGAGTCTGTAAATGTTACCTGCAGAAGTCAGTTGGATGAGATAAGCACAGTCAGACAGACAAACTTCTGGCATAAAAGCTTGCTCTGTGCTTCATTTTGTGTAATCGCAAAGGCATGAGATGAGAGCCTGCCTCATTTCTCACAGATAATTTATCCTGTGGTGGGTAAGCACTGTGGGAGGAATAGTGTCTTTACTTGCTTTTATATACACCATGGTATGGAGGGAGCATCCAGAAGGGTGAAACATCTCTGTTCATCTGTTTCTGCTGTCTGTCTTTGTTTTAGCTACATCTCCTATTTGGAGGTAACCGTGAACGCTTCGCACCTCTGAGAAAATGATTACCCCTTAGAGGAAAAATCTCAGACTAATGGCACCCTGGAAGCAGAGCACAGTTTGAGAGACAGAATTGTTTCTTAATTGTACTCAAACTGCAGGATATTGGTGCAATATGTGCAAAACCAGGAATTATTCTTGTACTGAGTTTTATCTGGTAGTATTACTTGTAATGGGAAAATAGGCAAAAAAAAAAATACTGTGCCAGGTTTCCTTTGGGAAATTCCCTCTTTTAGCTTCAGCTCCAAGAATCTTATGCTATTATCAAAACATTCTAGATTAGGATGTTCCGTGGAAGGTGCACACAGATAGTTTTTACTTACTGCTTTATCGGGGGAAGCTAAAATGTTTTGAAGAAACACCATCACCCTTTCTTGTACTGCAAATGGAGATGGGCCTATGCACAAAAATGTGATTGATTCTGGTTGTAAAACAAAATAAAGGTGATCAATGACCTCTGACTGCAGCCTTATATCTGATTTGTCTCTTCTTCTCCTTTGATATTTGGGGTTTCTCTCCTCTACTCCGCACCTCAACTCTCTGCTTAAGCTAAGGGAGGTCATCAAGAAATGCACTCAGCAGAGGAAACTCTCTGGTGCCAGCTTTGAGCTGCAAATCCTCTATAGGGGTTGAGCTTGCAGAGCAGGTGCTTAAGATGGTACTCAACAATGTGAACATTTCTGCTGGGAATCCTACTACAAGCCAGGAAAAAACCACAGAGTTTTAGAGTATGTGTGGGCTGATGGAGTAGGCTTCTCAAATGACTGTGTTACCCAGGAGAGAATATCAAAACTTGGAGGTCTTGCACAGCCTCAGGAAGAACAGGCGCTGGAGATCCATCTTGCCAGGCAGTGTCTTGCCAGAGTGTTCTCAGGGAGTACTCTGGGAAGTGATACTGATTTAAAAGTTTAAACAGGTATCACGGAAAGGAAACCATCATTAATCCCACAGGTGTTTTCAAAGAGCAAGGCTCTGAGATCATTCTGTTCACACCCTTTCAGATGTACAGCATGTGATTTTCCGACTGCCCAAGATTGAATGACATAGAAAAGTAAAATTTTGTTTGACCTTTTGAAATGGTTTGTGTAGGGACAAGTGCTGTTAAAACTTTACCTGTAACTTCAGCGATATCTTGCTCAGTGTGTTCTACCTACATTGAGCTGCTGTGTAAAATGAAAGCCTAAAACAGACATTGAGAATAGCAGGAAGGCAGATGGTATGTCTGGAGACTACACACCTTTGCTGTTAGCCATTTATGGCTTGCATGAATAGCCTTGTCAGGGAAACGACCCTGAATACTGATTGAAATCAAAGAGAGAAGGTGATCTGAATGAGCTACCTATCCACAGAAATTTGATGAATCAAACTCAATATGTGAACAATTAATTCATGTGACTAATCAAGCTCTTTTGCTAAAATATGTTAAAGAGTAACATACAACAAAATTACTTCTTATCTCGTCCCTCTGATGGGATCAGTAAAATTTGGGGCAGCAACAGCTTCAGGATCTAACTGACGATAATGCAAGAGGCTGTGTGTGTGCTGAGTATCTAAGAGCCCATTGCAGTCAGTGGGGATAGGATTTGATTCAGCTGCCCACAAAAATGGCTAATACCTCTTGAGATATGTGAGGTATCTGAGACATCTGCCTGCAGACAACAAACATGACACATGACCATGGCAAATCAATGTCCTTCAGGAGTTGCTGGAGGTTAACTAAGATAATTTAGGGGACAGGCATCTAGCCAGCTAGTTGCCTGCATACGAGCGAATGAATTAAGCCCTGTTTAACACAATCTGAAAATGCTGAGTGATTCTCTTTATCATAAAAATGATCCTTCGGCTGATCAGCTGAAAATCTGTAGATTTTTGTCAATATAATCATATCTTTTGCATTATTACAAGTCTGTGGATATCTGTACGGACTCTGAACAGAGTGCCTAACTGTTCAGCTGGTCACATGCAATTTAGGAGTTTCCTTTAAAACAAAGTTCCACCTCACAAATATTAACGTTTTAAAGGAACGTAACATGCATTCATCCTGTGCTATATTGAGATAGAATATGGGCTATTGCTTGATAAGCTCTTTAGAAGTCTGTATGAACACTGGAAAAGAGTAGGTTCAGAGCACTCCTACTAGTGTTATCAGGAATTCAACGACATATCAGGACTAAAATAAAAATTTGAGAGTGGACTGTGTCCCCATCCCTAACACACTCGCCAGCCCTTCATGAACCATTGCTCAATTCCATTCCCAGAGAGCAATAAAAATGAAAGCTGCTAGGGGAAAAAAAAACCCCAAACTCCCCCACCTTCCCTCTAAAAGACAGAATATTAGTTCACAATCTTGAATATGTCACCACATCGTCTGTCTTGCTTGAGAATCAAGACACAGTTAGTGGGTAATAAATGCCCTTCAGCTGAAAGAGAGGGAATACCCTGTGTACCAACTTATCATAGTATTTTCTGCTTCATGCAACATTTTATATTAAGTTAGTCTATACAGTTTTCACCAGAGGTTGTTTAGTTAACCTTTGCCTCATGATATATCTGTAGACTCAATTAAAGAAACATTAAAAATGGTATAAATAATTTTTTTTTTGTTTTCCCCTTTTTCTAGTATTTGATTACCTGGTCCCTTTTTTCACCTTTCCCCCAGGTTCCTTTACTTAGCTCTCACACATAGATTAGCTGATGAGGAAGGCTGGCTCTAAATCCGTTTCACAGGTCACTTGAGACATGCCAAGACCAAGAATTTAAATCGTGTTTTCTCCAACTAAGCAACACAAAGTTAATTTTCATGTTTGTTGTTTACTTGGATGTGTATTGTGAGCTTTTCAGTGCCACCAAATCAAGCACGTAAACAGTAGACCAGCAGTAGCAATTCAATGACATTTCCACAATTTCATCACGAAAAAAATAAAATAGCCCACCAACACTTTAGGGAGAAGCCAGAAAACCTCTAACACCATAATTGTGGTAGGCTGAGGTTCAAACCTGGGTGAAATACTTTAGACCTATAGTAAACCTGAAGTTATGACCTCATGAAAAATAAAGCAAAACTATAGAGTTTGTTACCATACAAATTCCATAAACATTTCAATGGCTTTTAAAAAAGAACTAATAGCAATGGCTATGTTGCTGCTGAAGAAGAATTAAATCTGAGGTTTTGACTGCCTTCTCTTTGCATGTTTTTCAAGACATATGGTACTAATTCCTTTATAGCATTAAAATAGACATTGTACTTACCACATGCCAACCAAGGCCATCCCTCTGCTGGCTCCAGCCCACAGTTACAGACCAGGCACGAGTCCCATCCCAGCACAACAAAGGTCTCTGTGGTAAAGCCATTGTTTGATTAGATTCTTGGGGAGTTTCAGATAGTAGAAAGCAGTGCTCGTTGCCTTTCATTGCCTGTCATGCTAGACCACAGAGTGTTGTCTGATATTGAACTGTAATCATAGAATCATCTTGTTGAAAGAGACCTCTAAGACCATCGTGTCTAACTGTTCAAGCTGCGCTGCCAGGGTCCCTAAACCATGTCCCTCAGCACCACATCTACACGTCTGTTAAACACTTCCTGGTCAGCCTGTTCCAATGTTTGACAATCCTCTCTGTAAAGAAGTTCTTCCTGATATCTAACCTAGATCTTCCCTTGCACAACTTAAGGCCATTTTCTCTCATCCTGTCACTTGTCACATGGGAGAAGAGGCTAACTCCCACCTCTCTACAACCTCCTTTCAGGTAGTTGTAGAGAGCAATAAGGTCTCCCCTCAGCCTCCTCTTCTCCAGACTGAACAGCCCCAGTTCCCTCAGTAGCTCCTCATAAGACTTGTTCTCTAGACCCTTCACCAGCTTCACTGCCCTTCTCTGGACATGCTCCAGCACCTCAGTCTCCTTCTTGAAAAGAAAACTGGACGCAGTACTCAAGATGTGGCCTCACCAATGCCGAGTAGAGGGGGACAATCACGCCCCTCCTCCTGCTGGCCACATGATTTCTGACACAAGCCAGGATGCTGTTGGCCTTCTTGGTCACCTGGGCACACTGCTGGCTTATATTCAGCCGGCTGTCAACCAGCATGCCCAGGTCATATTCTGGTGTGCAGCTTTTCAGCCACTCTTTTCCAAGCTTGTAGCGTGGCAGAGGGGTGTTGTGGCCCAAGTGCAGGACCCGGCACTTAGCCTTATTAATGTACCCCACGGTGGCATTGATGAAGGGAAGAGGCCTGAACCTCAAGTAATGCTGGACTTAATGAGACTACTTTCACATTGCCAGGAAGAGTGCCCTGAAGATCATTTGAGGCTTTCTCTGAAACATAAGACATTGTGGGTTTTGGAGGGGATGAGCATTATTATTTGTTTGTTTTAACAAAACACTTCAGTCAGATGGAAACAGCCTCAGTTATACATTTTAGACTATGGAGACTGAGCTATAACGATTTTCAAAACAGTTTCCTCTTGCACAGTATTTTGCCTGGGAGGGTGACCAAGAGTGGATGCTCAAAGAAGCTGCCGCTGTGCACTCTCAACATCTCACAATCAGGACATCCCAAGGCATCTTGGAACATTTTGCCTAATTGTCCAGGTCTCCAGATACCCAGAAATTTGTCTAACTCTCTTTTCAGCTAATCTGTGCTTTTGACATCTAAAATTATTGTGAAGAACAGTGCAATGTTGTCCTGTGGAAGAAAAAAAATCCAGAAAGAGTGCTTCTCTTTCACAGAGTGCTCGCATTTGTTTGTTTTGTGGGTGTAGTTATCTCCTATTCACGTCTCTACATCATTCTGATTTTCGGTCTCCACTCTCTCTTCCCTGCTTTAGTAATGTTTTCCAGTGTTACTGTTAACTCAAAACACCTATCAGCCAGTGGTAAAGGGCAATGGTATGACTTTTTATAATACAAGATCTTTCATTTCCATTTCTATGGTCCTCCATAACCTTCAAGGTAGCTGTGGAGTAAAATCAGAAATTTTTAGACTTTCCCTCCCTGCAGTGTCAATGCAAGAATATTAGTGCTTCCTTTAGTTTAAAAGATCTTTTCAACCTGACCTAGATGAATGTGTATTTAAATCTCAATAAATATTGACACAATTCAGTGAAGTTACAGCTACTCTGTGTTAATACTATATTTCTTCAATTATATTTGATTTCTTATCTCCTATCACTTAAGGCCATACTAATCTGAGAGGATCAATTACATGTTGATTTTCTGAACTAATTTGCAATAATGAAATAATAAAATGAAATAATAAAATGAAATAAGCTTGAAATAAGGTTACTTTGTTTATTATTCTGCTTTTTTCTAATGCCAGTATTCTAATATACTGACTACTGGTGTGGTTTTTAATACTGAGAACACAGAAAAAATTACTGGTGCTTGAGAACTCACTTTTTTTTCATTTCTATTAATTTAGATGACGAAAACTTTGACGTGAATTCGTTAACAAGGATTCCAAATCTAGAATATAAGCTCAGTTAGCAAAATGACAGCAGGAAGGTAGTCTGGTGTTTTCTGTGCATGCATATTTTCTAATGAGGAAAAATACACCTCACTGAAATAACTAAACATACTGCTTCCAATCATCTCACCTACCTACGAAGTCATCCTTCCAAGACTGTGCAGTGGCCAGTTGTCTTCCCCTCAAAAATACCACACAGATTTCATAGCAAATAAATTTCTACTCTCAGGCAAGGCCAAGAAAACAGAAAATACCACATTTCCGGGATAATTCTTTTTTCACATACTTGCAATTATCATTGCACAGAAATAATGCCAAAGGAAAATGATGATACTAACACAGAACATAGCAAGAAAGCATGTGAACAAAATCTTAACATGTGGCCTCAATTCTCTCTTGGTTTAATTCTGTGTTCCTATATCATAAAAGAGAAAGAAAAGACTGAAAACA
>NW_010395440.1:0-15892 GCF_000710305.1 Buceros rhinoceros silvestris | reverse complement strand
TAAGAAGTAAAAAAATATGTATAAGGTGATTTTCCTCCAGATCTTCCACTACATCTTTTCAGACATACGGGTGAGCTCCAGCTTGGACATGTAGTTTTGGTGCCTAACTCTTGAGAGTCTCAGTGAAGAGGAGAAGAAAGTGAGTAGAGGTAGCTGGTTGCATTAGGTACTTAGTGCTGAGTGGTTATGAGCACCCTCTTTCTCCATCCATCTCCCAGATTTTAAGTATTCTTGGGACTGGACTGTGTTTGTATTCCCTCTTACACAGACCTAAGCAGATTTAAAAATGATAAACATAAACAATAAATGCACCAAAATTAATCAAGTAACAGTCAATTTTCAGTCACTGAGTCTAAACAGCAGTAACAGAGAAAGGTGTCCGATGTGTCAAGGGTGGTAAACATCCTGGGACACATCATAAATGTGTAACACTTGTGCCTAGGTTCAAAAGTAATATACAGACTTCCAGAAAAATCTCAGCATGTGAAAAGATTGATAGTTTCCTCCAACACCGAAATGGAAGCACACCTAGCAGAAACACTGCAGAATGATTGTTGAGTTGAAGTATGGCAATAAATGAGACAGAGTAATCCTTTCTGAAGTTTCTGGTGCATGTGAGGCTCTGCTGGTGCTAGTGGAAAGACTATTACAGTGATGATTATCTGAAATAATCTACAAATCATATAACAAAGATAAAATTTCAATGTTTTAGTCTGTGTATATGAAAAAGATACAGGCAAAGGAATTCAAACTTTTCACTTACTGTGAAGCTTATTTATGCGAGCCAGAGAAGTAAGTAGGATTCTGATGTATGGCAAGACATGAGACAGAGAGGATTCACATGTCTAGTGAAGCCCTGATCATGGTGTGTATCAGAGTATTCTGAATGTGGTCAGTGTGTGAAATCTGCAAGTTCCTGGAGAGTCACAGCTTCCAGAGCACTCTGTGAAGCCCAGGAACAGAGTCTAATGGTGCTTACAATTATTGAAGAACTCCACAGAAGGTCATCGGTATGTAAAGGCTCTTTTAAAAAAGGTATAGCTTTATAGAACCAAACAGAAATGTTGCTTTGTAAAATGCTTGAAAATGCTAATTGCATTTTCCAAGAGAAATGCCGTGCTTATCCTTTTCCAGTGAGCGAGATGGGGTATTTGGGCATTGTTAACTGTTGTGAAAGAGCACAGTTTTGCAGCCAGAGGCTAGGAAACACAGACATATTATTTGTATTGTGATTTTAGCCAGTGTGAGTTTTGTTCAGAAAGCCAGCAGAAGGGAACGTTAATAATCACTCACACCCTCAAAAGTACGGAGACCAACATTTGTGAGTTAAAGGTGAAAGTACATGGCTTATTTTTCAGATATTTGGAGATCATGCAGTTAGTGCAAGTGCCGTAAATCAGCTGAAGAATATATTGTCAGAACAGAGAAACACAGATGAAATTATCACAGTCCAAAGCGTCTTGTTCAATGAGGAAGAATATGTATGATTTATGGACACGCGTAACTTTTGTCACATAACAGGCGGGCTGTTATCCTCTCAGCTGAATGGAGAGGCCGAGGGAGACGTGCAGTCTTGCAAAGCACTCTCTGAAACAAGCCAGCTTGAGTTCTGATAGAGAGTGACTCCCATATGTAACCCAGACAGCCATCCCAGCTCTGCTGGTGTGAGAATCAATGTGGACATGTCAAATGCCAAAATGACAGACTTAAACAGGGGAATTTTAGCTGATAAAAGGTACCTTGACCGCCCTTTTAACAAAAAGGAAAACTTTGCTTAAAATTTGAAGCAATAGCCAAGAGAGTTTGTAGGTTCTTCTATCATGTGAAAATAGTTCATTTACTGCCACGGTCATTAGCATTAGCAAGCTGCAGTGGAGTGTTCAGACAAGAGGAAATGTGAATTACATGTGTCCCTTGTAGCAGGATTATAGAAGGATTCATTTTTCCAATCACACTGTTGCCTAAAGCCAAGGGTTCCTCTGGGGTTATACTGTTCAAACCATTGTTTATGTTCATCTTTTATTGGCTTTAATCATAGTTTTGTGATTATAACTAATAAGATAATTAAGTTCCTAAGTACAGGAGACTTAAGAGACAAAAGCAGCAGCCAGGTGGGATTCATCTGACTTAATCTGAGCTGTAAGGCATCTAGACTCAGTACTGGCTAAGCATTTCTCTCTGGTCAAAGGAAACAAAAACACTTCTAAAAAGAAAGTTAACCCAGTTATCTTAGGAATTATTTTTTCTTTTGTGATAGGATTGGTCCTCTTCTTGTAACATCTCTGTCTATACACTGACTTTAAAGTAAACCTGCATAACTAGTTTAGACAAGTTGCCTACATTTCAGTCTGTTAAGGGTCATTGTCTACTGTCACCCATGTGGGTGAGTAATTTTGCAAATTTCCATGAATGGTTATGTGTTGATGACAAGTAATTTCCTTTACTGCTGTGACTAAATAATAATAATTTAAAAAAAGTGATCAGACAAGCCTGAAAATTTTGGCACTTACATGTAAATTAAATAATAATAGTTTTAACTGTAGTATTAATGTTTACTTGTTATTACTTGTCTGTTTAAAACCATGGAAAATGACATACAAAAAAATCCCAGGGTTTGTAACTATGTCATATCTCTGCATTCAGAATTCATAGGAATTTTGTTAAACTGTGAATTAAACTGATTCCTTATAGACTTATAATAGGTACAGACTGGTAAAAGGTGTGCTAGCGGAAAGGGAATGAAAAATACCCCGTGGTCTGTAGAGTACATCTGCTGAGAAATGCTCACAGTGGGACTGTCTGTTTGCCCACCGGAAACTAACCCTCCTCCATCTATTCCCTTACTAGAGCATATTTTACTACAAACTGGAGATTTCATGTTGATGCCTAAGGAACTAGTGCAGTCTAAAATGGAGACCGCCCTAAATGGGTTGATTAAAAGAAAGCTTAGAAAGAAGTTGTGATGAACTGTTAGTAGTTTGAATTTCTCTCCAATGATGTTGTAAGTCCAGTACATAAATGGACTTTACGAGACATATTTTATGTATTTAGTGTAAGTAGGAGGATCACCGAAGTGAAGGTGCCTGGCCCTCTCACTAACAAAATCAGATACATAAATTCCTTTTTAGGGTGTTGGAGGCAGGTTCTTTTGAAAGACATTTTGAAGTACTCAAGAAAAATATCCTTCCCTCCCAATTTAATATTATATAGCATTTAAATTAGACAATCTGAATATGTGCTTCAGCATATGAATATATACCTAACCAGTCAAAGCTGCACAGATTCTGTGCAGAAGCACAGAAGCAAGAAATTAAATTGGATTTCCTGGCTCTCAGTTTCATTTCTTAACTAAAACTTCTTTTTTCCTGGTCAATAAACTGTGTTAATGCCATTATTTCAATAGCAATAATTTAAGGCTGTATCAGGAAGTCAGTCTTTTCTAATAGACATAGTATATTAACCTGATACTGCCTCACTTTTTAGACTAAAAATGTAATAGTCCTAAATCTAAAGAGTCTGTCAGGAGCCAATAAGCTGTCTCAGAAATCTGTAAAATGATCCTGGGCTACTTTGGAAGCCCTGCAGTTCGGTTAAATTCTTTCTATATGCGGTGATTAAAATTCAGTTTTTCTGAAATGTAATGCACATTTTCTCACCCTGACACACAAAGAAATAATAATTTTATTAGGTAGAGACATACAGTACCAAACTGGAGGATTTTTTTTCTCCTCTTCTGGGGCTTCTAGAAAGTGCTAGTGTTGATTTTTTGCTGAAATATTGTGCTGTTGTATCATCCTAAGGCATACGGATCTTTGAACACAGCTTTTCTGTGTCCTGCCCCTGGCAGTTGATTTGAAATGGTAATCTGCCACCAAGGCAAGAAGTCTGCTCCTTAGAGCATGCTGTACAACTGCCGCAGGTTAACCAAGTGGAACTAGCTTAATTAAGCACAAATTTCTGATAGAAAATCAGGGCAAAATTAGGGAGTATATGGGTAAAGTTATCATCAGACTTGTCTATCTTTAGTAATCATGGATTAATTACAAGAGTGAAGTGGAAATGTTTTTTTGCTCTCTTTTTAATTCTTTTATTACTCAATGCAGATTCAGAACAAAATAGGATCCTCCGTTATGATAAAATTATAACATACTTTCTGAAATATGACCATTATCACAATGTAGTATAACACAAACTAAACTGTGGAATCATCCAGTAGCCTTTGCCTCAGGCCAATACTATCTACTTAAGCTCTTCCTACTGTCATCTTTCTCCAGAACATGACTTACAGGAAGGTGAAGATGAAACGGGTGACAATGGTATACACCACATTTCCTATGGGAGAAAAAAGGAGCAAGAAAATTGCAAAGGTAGCTTCCTAAAGGACTCCTCAGACAAGGTGTGAAAATGCTAGTTATTCCAGGAAAGTTCACTTAACAATTTATTGTATATTGGGTCAAAAATTATAATAAGCAGCAGCAAAGATTAAGCTTTGCAGGAAAGTATATCTCCGGAATTATCAGAAAAAATCAGAGCCAAGCAAAGAAGTAAGTAAAATCTGGGAGCTGGCTTATTCCACTAAAATATAAAACCTCTTTCACTTGCAAAATACGTGTCCAGCTAATAAATTACTTCCCAAGAATTTTGAAGATTAAGTAGTTTCAAACCATTCTGGATTAGATGTGACACTTTAGAATGTCCACTGAGTATTTGATCCAACAGACCAAAATCCAGAAGTAGTGAACTCTTGTAATTTTAAATTTTTTCTTCTTAGAACATTAAAATGGAAAGTATAAAGCAGGTTGGTTAATTAAAACTAATGAAGAATATTGTAAAAATAATTGACAATAAAAAAGAGGAAGAGAATTACTTTAGGAATGTTAACATACATTGAATAGAGGGAAAAGGCAAATATAGGCAGAATATCAAGGGAAAAAGATTCCTGGCAGAGTGATCCACAGGAATGTGGAGAAGTGTCAGAAATGCCATTGCTTATGATATTTAAATTCAGACTGGACAGAGCACTAGAAACTGTGCTGTTGGGAATGATTTTATATTAACTGGGGCATTGATTGGATGACTTAATAGATCTTTTCTGTATCTGATTTCCATTAGTCTGGGAATCACAGCTGCTTTTGCTTCCAAAGCCTCTTCCAGGCTTTGGATTTCTTTCTTTAATATTGACTAATAATAGCACTTTAACCAGTGGCCCATTAACAGAACTTAAGTTTTTCTTAACAAAATAGTAAATGGGCAGGTGATTAAAGCTTTCCACTTCTTGTTCCTCTTAAAAAGGATAAGGTAAAAACGTGAGTGTAGCTGAGACACTATTGAAAGTTCCACCTGAACTAATGTTACCTGAGTTTAACACAAGTTGTTTCTCTTTGCAAGTAGTGAAAGCAATGGGTTCAGAAGTCTGAGAAGACTGACAAATAGATATAAAGGACTTTTTTTCTAGACTATCTAATCACTCTAAATCGGTTCTGATCAAAGTTTATTGCTACACAACAGCTACTTGGCATTCTTTCTGCGCAAGAGTCTCCTTGTGTTTTGTAACTGACCTCCACTTGAGCTAGTTGGCTGTTTCTTGCTGTGTGTGGTTCAGCTCTTTTCTGTTCATAAATTGCTGCTATTTCTCACTATAGTGGATAGATAAACTCTGTCATAGCCATGTTCCCTGAACTGCATTTTATCTCTTGAGGTTTTACATGTCAGCTGCTTTGTGTTTGTGTCTTCTCAGTGAGGAAATATTTCCCCTTGGGGACCACTAACCTACATGAAACAGAGGGAGACCAGATTCACCCTGGCTAGCTTCAGGTTCTCAAGTGAATATTGAAGTAGAGTGCAGACCATCACATTTGCATTTAACTCCTAAATGCCCTCCAAATTTCATGGACATGCTGGAGGACTTTGAACTGCTATTGCTGGAGAAAGCAAAAGGAAAACTATCACGGTGTGCTAGCCAGCCCTGTTCTTACAGTCTCTCCCAGGCACTTCATCAGTTCTAGGTGGAGTCAGTGCAGGCTGGTGAATTTTTGGTCAGGAAGATTATTTATTATTTTATATGGACTGTGGAGAGGGTGCTCTTGCTGAAACTCAGGTTCTCTGCTCTGTTTACTGAGAGGAGAACTGTGTTCCAAATATTAAAATCTCAAAAACGTGTTGACTAATTTTAGTAATTAGGGAACATCAGAAGTTTGAGTGGGTTCTAATTTTACTGAAAACAATTTATATTTAACTTGCTTCCCTGATAGATGAATGGCTTCCATCTAGGACAAAGTATTTCCAGAGATGCTAGTTTCAGCATCTTCTTTTCTAACAAGGAAAGAGTTACAAATTCAAAGACCAGCTTGCACAACCTAAAACTCGGTGAATCACCCAGCTTTAGCTATCTTCTCTAGTCAACACACCAAGGTTCCTTCTGCAAAGACTGTTGAAAAAAATCACTGTTTCCAAGGGACATATAACCTTGGAAGTTTGTAATAGAAGACAAAAAAAGAAAAAAAATCCCTTGATTCAAGCATAAATAGCAGTCTCCACACTGAATTCCCAAAGAAGTGTCTAGAAAGTTCTGCAGAAGTCAAATGAAATAGAATAAATCACCTTCTCAAAGTGTCTCTGTTTTCCATTGACTTCTGCGGCAGCCTAGATTCTTAGTTTACATAAAATGTTTAACTTTTACATGCTTAGAGATCAGTATTTTTGTGTTAGTATATAATTATAAAATAAAGTGCACTAAACCCACAAACAAATAGGGAAAAAAAAAAAAGGCAAAACCTTAAAATAAATGTAGGAAACAACCAGAGAGACAGTATGAGATGGTAATGTCACTCTCCACTCCCTTCCTCATGCACAATATTTCTTATGGTGTACTACCAGAGCTAAAAACGGTTGAAATAACTGACCATATTTAATTTGAATGTACATTGGAAAGAAGTAAGTACGTACACATTTAAATTGGGATCAAGATTCAGATTTTTCTCAAGACTTGTTTCTGTATGGAAACTTTTGAAGTATGAATATATGGCTATGGATGAATGAGCAAATTACGGTATAGATTACCTTTAAAGATGAAGATTTAATAAAAGATATTGAATGGACATTTACACTGAATAAATGGAAAGAAACAGCAATATGACAATATTATACAGGGAGGCAAACAATTTAAAACCATTTAAAGGAAAATTGGAGAACTTAAGAAAAAACATTTTAAAATCTTTTTTACTCTATACAAGTTAAATAATATAAAAATACATTTCTGAGGGTGGTTGGAATACCATTTTTATGGTATTTTAAACCTCTAGTTTAAGTTATCAAATAACCTCGAACTGAGTCGGTAAAAAGATCTTCAGCATTCAATAGGCCTCAAAATACTCATTTCCTAACTGTGGTTTAGTTGTTGGATATTAAAGCATTATATAAACCCTCTGGCTGTAGGGAATTAGGAGTAAACTCCAACTGTAGTCAGTTGGAGTTTACCACCTGCTGCAGGGTTTGGCAATCCAGGAAACCAAACCAGAACCCAGGGCCGATGTCACGCTCTCCACTGTTCCCTGTCCACAAAGCGCGGAATCTGCACGCTCCAATGAGGGCACAACCTGAGCGACTTAGTGGTTCTAATACACTTACTTGTGTCAGGTTTTAAAAACAGGAAATCAGCTGTAAAGTAGCAGATTACAGGTTGCACACTGTAGAAGCAAAAGAGGAAAGCCGGGCAATAGGCACTGCATAAATCACTGTCTTTCTCACTGAGAGATTGATATATGCGCCGATCACAAAGGACGTGTGAGAGAAGACGATTATTACACTGCTGTCAAGTGTACTCCTAACAGCTTGGGAACACATAGAAATGACTGAAAATGCTGATGTAAGAGGTATAGTAGTGTTTCTAGGTTTATAACACCCCATCATCCCACAGTGTGCCCCTGCATGTTCTATTTCTCGCTTACTTGCAGTTAGATGCAATATATAAAAAGTAGGTGAGACATTACTCATTGAAACCAGACAGAAGTCAAATAGTTATTAGAGAGGAGGAAAATCTGAAATACATGCAGGTATAAATAAGCTTTATAACTTTTTTTTTTCCTAGAAGCAAGGGTAACAACACAAATGAATGCCATGAAATTCAGGAAAAAAATCAAGTTTATGGATGGTATTGTTAGATCTGAACAGCAAAACAGAGCAGCACCTGGGACTCTCCTCTAACCTGAAAGCGAACTGTGATGGTCTGGTTACTTCTAATACTTCTAAACTTTCCTACCCTCCAGAACCGGGTAGCTGACTTCAGCTCTCACTCTGAAGCGGTGCCTGGGAACCACCCAGGAGAGTGTTAACTGATGCAGGCCCTATGCATGCAAGGGACTGTTCCTGCTATTAAACTGGACTGAGTTTCAGTGCCTTGAAAGAGTTTGATTCAGCAGCGAAAGTAAGTGCAAGCTTGAACTGCTAACCTGTGCTGAAATCACAACCCTATACCCCCTGTGCCAGGTAGTCAAAGCTACCATGAGTATTGCTCGTGTTTCTGCAGCCACTCCTTCTTGTCCTGCATGGAAACACTACCACACAAAAAAAGGGGAGCATAATTTGTTGCTCCGTTCCCTAGCCTTTGGCTCAATTTTTGCACAAGTTGGGTGGGATCCTCTCACTTGAACATCTGTGTGTTGACATTTCCATCTGACACCATTTATACTTGGTGGGGAGAAACACACAGTTTGGCTTGCTGTTCTAGCCTCTCTGAGAAGCCTGTGTTAGGATAAGATCAGTCACACCCAGGAAGCACCTATTTTCCCCAAAGGGAGTTTCCAGTGATAAGGTCAGATGCAGAAGTCTGTATTTTAAACACATCTGTTCAAGCAGATCAGTTTCCCCTTTCCTGCTTCCTTTTTAATTTGCACCCTTTTACTTCCATCACCCTCAAATCTCATTGCTGCAACTGAGAGAGCACACAGGATTGCAACCAGCACATAAAAAAAGCTGAAAGATGTAGTTAACGGCTAAAAAGTTGTGTTTATCTACTCAACCTCATCAAAGCTGTCTGTGCCTGTTAGACTTGTAACATTCCCAATGCAAACTATAGCTTTATGGGGGTATATACATACTCTCTGCCCTTTTACACTGGTTCATCCAAACTTTATCTATAACTCTGTTACATAGATTTGGAAGTGGAAAAACAAACATCTACCATCTGCTCCATGTTATTTATGATGATTTCTCCAATTAGGTCAAATTAACTTGCTGTCAATGATTAAATGTAATGGGTAATAATAACTTGACTTCATCATTACCACCAGTATTATTAGCTCATTGATTGCAATAATTTCAAAATTACCCATCAGAAAAAAATATGTTTAGCACCTGGTTTGTCTGTTTAGGAACATCTGCTATAAATGTGTGATATACATGGAACCTAATGTCTCTTGATGTGAAAGGGAAGCATATAATCCATACTTTTGAGAGTCAGCACTGGCACAAATTTGTCATGAGACATTGAAAGGATCAAATAAAAATCAGTTCAGAATTTATTGCTGCACTCGCAGAACTGTCAAAACAGGCATGGAGCTATCATATATTTACCAGCCTGATTTTCATATCTTGCAAGGGGATAGTTGTGTTCAGATGATCTGAATCTATGTGCCTATGTCATACTATAACCTGTGCTCAGGGATTAATTGAATGGGTGAGTAGATTGCTGGATACTCAGCCGATCTTCAGCAGACTTTGGCTTGTTGCTTGCCAAAATGAGAGGCTTTTATCCAAATCCATGGGCCTAGATTGTTTGGCCTACTTGGAATCTTGCACAAAAGTCTTACAGTAATGGACTGCACCTTCTTAAAGATGGCATACAGCAAATGAAGGCACAGTCTTCTTTTCCCTTAGTGTCTCACAACAGCAGTTCTCTCTGACTGTGCTCCTGCACCCTGCAGAACAAATCTATTCATCCATGATGACCCGTATTTGCCATCTCCTAAGTTTGCCATGTGTTTTAGGGCAAAGGTCTTACTGTTGTGCAATTCTGGTTTCCCTGTATCTATATAGAAATGGAGTAAGTGCTGTCTTGAATGGCCCACAACAGACTTTCTTCAGACAGCTAATGATTTCCCAATCTTTAAGAGTGGTAGTTAGTTCACCTTCCTGAAAACAATTTTTTCCTTCAGCATCATGAATGCTAACTCTCCTAATTCTCCTCTGATTTACGTTCTTCAGTGGGGATAAGGACATTGTTTAGAAGTGCAAACTTTGGCCTCAGTTATTGCAACTGTCTTTACCACCCCCTTCGAAATGATCAGGATTATCATTATTATTATTTTTACAAGTACTTAAAAAACAAATCTCAGCTTACGATTACTGAAAACTTGAAAATTTGGAGAAAAACTAATAAAATGCCTGGCTGTTATTTAGACACTGCATGTCTGCTTACTGGCTTGCCAGATCTGAGAAACATTAATGCTAGTGGTGTAATTTTGACTTGAGCCACACTTTTTTTAACCTAACCCAGCCTTGGAAAAACAAGCAAAGCTTTGGCTGCTCTTGCCCCTTTTCTAACATTTCATTGCCCATTTTCCCCAATTTTGCCATTTGGAATGTAAATTAAGGGATTTTCCCCTTAAAAAAAAAAAATCGTGTCATCAAATTTTCATTATTTGGCTATTTAACAAAATGCAGATTGGTAAGCTAATGCTTATTCAGTGAGATTACTTCATTGGGTATTTGGCGCAAAGTCTTCAGGAAACATAGAGGTCTAGCCTTTAAACCTCTGATCTTTTTCCATTGGTTGTTCCTAAGAAATATTGAACTACCAGAAGCTAAACAGTTTCATGGGTATTTGATAGCTTTCTTTAATCAAATAATGTCAAGAGTTTCCCACCTGAAGTCCTGATTAGTCTCTGTCTCTAACACACTGCACTCTGGAAAGGGTAGTAGGTGTTATCTTCCCCATCACATGAACGGGAAAAGCAATTCTTAGGTCTTCCAGAAGTTTCCCAGCTCAGCCGTTCTTGCTTCCCAATATTGTACCTACCGTTAAGAGTCAGGTCAAATTTTCACTTGGAGCTTTGTTGACTTACCATAGATGAGGAAGAATCCCCATGTATTTTAAACATGTAAAAACATTTCTAGATTTGTTCTGCTGCTGTGTAGTCTTTTCTTCGTAAAATAAGGAATCTTTCAAAAATAATTCATCTTGAAAATTGTGCCACAGAAGGAGGGAAGAAGTTTATCTCAATACAATGCTGATCATTCTCATCCTCCACTGTTACTCTTTGACTGCTGTGCCTGACCCAGACCAAATTCAGCTGCCTCAAAAATGAAATTTTTCTCTAAGATAGATAAAACTTAGTTTTTTTTCCGGAAATGTAGAAGTGGTCACAAGACCAACATTCAGCCTACAGTGCTTCAGCTCAGATGTTGTTGTAAAGAAGAAATAAAGTTACTTCAAAGAGCTGATCACTCAGGTGAACATAGAAAATGGGATCTTAATGCAGAACTTTTTGCAGATCTTTATGCAGCCTGTTCCAATGCTTGACAGCCCTCTCTGTAAAGAAATTTTTCCCAATATCCAGCCTAAACCTCCCTTGGTGCAACTAGAAGCCATTTCCTCTTGTCTTACCTCTTGTTATTCAGGAGAAGAGATGGACACCCACCTCGCTACAACTACCTGAAAGGTCTCCCCTCAGCCTCTTTTCTCCAGACTGAACAACCTCAGTTCCCTCAGCTGCTCCTCATAAGACTTATGTTCTTATATATCTCATCCCAGAATTTTAGTTGTTAAAAACCAGTACACCCAGCTGAAGACAATGGAGCTATATTAATTTATGTCTATGGACAGAGCAGTAATGGAAACAAAGGTTTTGTTTTCAGCTCATATTGTATTTTTATCTGAGAATGAGTTATGAAATAGAGACAAACACACAGTGTTTAAAAAGAAAAAAAGCTCAGCCACCATGTTGTCCTCAAAAATTATCAGCTGTGTGGGTCAATACACAGCAAACACAGTTCAGCAACAGTGAATGTAAACTAATACTTAGGGGCAAGTAACCAATTTGGATAGTTTGTGTTCCCTCTATTAGCCCCTCTGCACTGTTGAACAAAGGGAAAAACATAGGGATTATACAGAAAAATATTGATAAAAACAGCTCCACAAACAGCTGCATTTGGGGAGACAGAACTTGCATTTAAAAGCTATGATAAAAGATACTTAAAATCTGTATTCCTTCAAGGATAAACACAGAAAACAGATGCTGTGTGACGCATTTCATATAGCAACTGAAAGATTTCTTGATTAAGAGTCATAATGCATCTGTTTTGCAAATCGTTTTGCAAACAGTCTTTTAGGCCTAGATTTCCTCTCCTATTGGTCTAATTGCTCTTTTAAATCCCCATCCTGTTTCACTTCAGTACATGAAAAAAGTTTCCACCTACTTTCTGCTGGGAGATCTGGGCTTGCACTCTGTTGGGAGATTTGGGCCCGTGGACTCTGTCACATCCTGTTTGCCAGTGTGCCAGTCATCACACTGGAGAGTCATGCTGGAGGCAAGCTGGTGAACAGCTAGAGATGTTTCCCTGTGTGGGACAGACTTATCACTAAAATCTGCCACAGAAACTAGTGCATGCCGGTGGGACCAGCTGGTCAAATAACCCGGTCAGGGACGTTCGTCATATGAATTTTCAGTGACAGCTTATTTCTGTGTCACCTGTTGCCACAGGTGCTCCCTAGTATATCATGTCCCTGTCTGAGAAGCAACACAGGGAGTGAAACATGTAGTGTGTTTTCTTTTACCTAGTCCTAGCTAACATGTCGCTATTTCAGTAACAAACTTGATGATGGCAGAGCAGAAAAAGGTCAAACGTGTCTAGAGACTTATTAATACCCAAGTCTTGTTGGGTTTATAACTTGATACGCTAAAAGAAGTACTTCTGGTTCACAGCAAATGACGACTCCTTCGGTGCTTAATATGCCACACGTATTTCCTTCTGAAGGAGAATATTTTGTACTTCTACAGATATTTCCATTTCACAGAAATTCACAACTTTAACACCTTTAACCTCATAAAAGCCGCTTGTTTTATTACCTCTGTTTAACAGAAGGGAAAACTAAAACAAAGGCAGTAGAAGAACATAGTCATTGGCAGAAGACATCTGTAGCAGAGCTGGGAACAGAGCCCAGCTCCCCTGACTTTTCAGTCTTCCTCAAAACAACCCCAGGATTTTAAGCTAGAGAGCTCTAGCGCTTTTATACACCGCCAACTGCTCAGAAAAATTCTATGCATGACAGCTGATTACTACTTTGTAGACTTCCTATTTAAAGGGTCCCAATTCTAACTGAAATGCCATTGTACTCAATGTAAGGACATGGAGATGAATTATTTTTATTCCAAATATTATAGTGGCTAATTCCAAACAAGCTTTAGTGGGAGAAAATCAGAATGGATGAAGAAAAGACATAAAAGTAAGAGTGCATGGCTATACACATTTGGAATACCTCACCAAAATCAATTCATATTTTAAAATCAGTAAAAGTATAAAGCTATAATGCATAAACAAACCCAAATTTACACTCTCAAAATTCACGTTGTACTTGAATACAATTTTAATAGCTTTACTTTGATAGTATACCACATCTATATTACATATAAGAAAGGATCCAGACTGACCTCTCAGGTGCTCCAGTTGGAACTCTTCTAATTTAAAAAGATCCCAACCTTTCTTTCACATTTTTAAACAGCATTTTTATTTGTCATGCATTTTGGCTTACTTATATTTTATTTTACACATCTTAGTGTATAACGGAGTGTTGCTGTGCATGGTCATTATGTTCTCTTTGTCTTTTCAAATGGGTGTTGTCTTCAAGCAACTCTAGCAGATCAAGTCTATTTATTACTGGCATTTATAGTTAGTTAAACACAACCTGATTGGTTCCACACTGCTTGCATTTATCCAAACCACTTTCCCAGGTGTTTTCCTACTGCATAGTTTAAAGTTTCCAAAATTTCCCTTCAACAGATGTTAAACTCACCGGTCTCTAGTTTCTTCATCTTTATTTTCTTGACCCTTTTTAAACTAATGGAGCGGTATTTGCCACTTCCTAAGCCTCAGGAATCTCCTTCATTTTTAAGAATGTCGATTAATTTCATGCCTTTTACTAATGTTTGTGAAATCATGCTATTCGGGCCTGGGTCTATATCTATGATAAGCGCACTAATTTTTCTTTTTCTAATTTCAAATTTTGGTTTTAACTATAGATTGCCTTCCTTTTGTCTCTGAAAAACGGATCTATTGTTTAGTTAGAGTATTGTTCCCCTTATTCTCCTAAGACAAAAAGAGAGTAACTGTTTAACAGCTCTTTTTATTCCCTTGTGCCTCAAATGGGAAGCTTTACTCTCACAGAGGAAAATGAAGTTGCAGAAAGAAAAGCACTTCTCATTCATTCTGCTATCCTCAGTGGGACTTGAGCATTTCCAACATCACTCTAGAAATGTGAAGCCATATGAAAAAAAAGAAAAGAAAAAAATCCCCTATCTGATTAAAAATTTTGAGATAGCCAGCAGTTAAGAGCAGCTGGGTAACCCAGCAAAGAGTCTCTCCGCTTTTCTTGGGTTTCTTTTCTTCCAGTAAGATCTTGAGGAAGGAACTACTTATGACTCATAGACTGAATCAAGTGCTCTGTTGAATTGAAGCTCATGTGTGCTGAAGGGGAAAGTATTGGTATATTTTCTTTGATAACTGAAATACTTTCTAGGCCACCCACACCTTCAGACAATTATGAAGAATGTCTCTGAGCATTTTGACGCTGAGTTTTTCCCAGACCATCCAAATGGGAGTTAAAATATACATGCTAACATGTTCCAAGAAGCTTATTTTGACTTTTTATTGAGAGCTGTGAAATCTTTTCCCACTGTCAGTTTTCTCTTGATACTTTAAAATCTTTTTTCCCAAGTAACAAGGTGCTTCTGATCTTATTACTTGGAATCCCATCTCCTCATAAGCAGTATTAGGTAGCCCTAAGAGTTACATTTGCAGAAGCACTCTATACTTTATCTGATATGGATCATATCTTTTGGCTTCAGCTGCTAAGTTCTCAATACCCTTGAAATCAAGCTCTCTCAGCTGTGATCCACTGCTTTTCTGAAGGCTCTATTCACGTGGTTTTTCACTGGAGTAGGTTCGAACACTCATATGTGTTCTGGACAAGGCAGAAATTTGAAAAAGAAGAACCAATTTTCTTTTTTCCCGGATGTGTTGGGAATTTCATAGGATCTAAACTGAGTAATGTTAATGTTTTATCATCTAAGCTGTAAACTATATTGAATTTTTATTCATGATGGACTACTCTGATTCCTTCATCATTATGGGCCATCAAAGGACTGATTTAAGTTACTTGGAACTACCTGCTTTCTAGCATTACTAAGCAAGACAAATCTAAAAAGCATGAAGATTCAAGGAGTGTTCATGGACTCTATTCTATTCAAAACTCCCACAGCAGAAAAAGTCTTTACATTGAATGTAGATCATGAAGAATTTGCTTTCAAGTGCTGCCACAGAAGTTGTTGGTGGCATTGTATATGGAAAAACAAATAACAAATTCTACTGCAAGTCTTAGAAGCACAGAAATTTCATCCTTCAAGGTACATTTTGCATTGCAGAAGACCCTTAAAAACGAGGAAAGAGCAGCAGAAAATCAAAAGGAGCAATTTGTATATATATATATTTAATATATGTTTGTTTAGACTACATGCTGAATTTCTAGTGACTGAAGACTCTCCAACTCCTCCAATGCACATACAGTATACTTATTAGAGTGAATAAATTACAAACTTCACCAAGAAGGATAAAAAATCAAAAAAATCTAAAATAAACATCAGTAGCCTGCTGTCCTGGGTTCAACGTGGAGGAACCGGAT
>NW_010395439.1:578-960 GCF_000710305.1 Buceros rhinoceros silvestris | reverse complement strand
GAGACTCAAGGAGCTCGAAGGGCTTTTCCAACCAGATAATTCTGTCTCTGTGAAAACGAGCTGAAAGCTGCTCTGCTCTGGCCAGAACCAGGACACTCTGGTACCTCCCCTGGGGACCAACCCTCGGAACTCATACGGTAGCTCCTGGGCTGACGGTTTTACTCCAGGTCCTTCCCCTGTACCTAGCAGCACCGTCTGGGGTGACGAGATCTGGAAATTTTTCACAGCGTGGAGAGAAAAAGGATTCAGGAGCCTGAGGGGAGTCTGTCACACACAACAGCCCATTACTTTCTTTACGAGCGTCTCAAACACCCTCCCCACCACGTCCAACCCCTCCCGCTCGAGCAAACGCCTGGCACAAGCGATGTCACGCCGCTCTGTT
>NW_010395439.1:0-392 GCF_000710305.1 Buceros rhinoceros silvestris | reverse complement strand
AGCCTCCGCCCTGCCCGCCACAAACCCAGAGAACCATCGGAAACGGATTATGAACTGCCTCGAGGAAAGGAAAAAAAACCCTCACTCTGGGCAGAGGCGCCCAACGCGGTGAAGCTCCCAGCGACCCCAGCAGCACAGCAGCTCTCCGCAGCCACCCTCGCGCCTCTGCCAGGCAGGAAGCAAACCTGTAAGTAAAAAAAAATTAAAAACTTTTGTCTTTCATTGTCAGCAACAGCTCTGAGCAGATCGGTTTGCTCCCAGCCATCCTCGGGCCAAGCAGACGTTCTTGGGCTCTTGCTTTTGGAAGAGCTCAGCCCACCCGAGCGACCCCTCATTCACCCCAGCCTCTGCCCCTGCCCCTCCTGAGCTCTCGGCTCCGCAGAGCTGGGACT
>NW_010395438.1:0-206 GCF_000710305.1 Buceros rhinoceros silvestris | reverse complement strand
ACATTGCCATTAATTCCCACAGGCTGCCTGAAGGGAACAAAAAGCCGCACGGGAAGGCTCGTCCTGCGAGCAGGGAGAAAACGGAGAAGGGGGGGTGTGAGGGGGGGAAAAGCAGAAAAGAAAAAAATAATAACAATAAAGAAAATGAAGCAGATCACAGCGGCGGGGCTGCCCCCCCCGCTTGCAGCCTCGCCCGGACTCCCCTC
>NW_010395437.1:0-11912 GCF_000710305.1 Buceros rhinoceros silvestris | reverse complement strand
AGAAACAGTGTGCTTTGCTTAAAGATCGTGTAAAAATACAGAAACTTCACCAGTCGTTGTTTTGGACACAGGCCTTGTGGTTTTGTGATTTTTCTGTGATGCTCCAGTCTAGTAAATAGGTCAGATTTTTGTAAATCCTTAATGAAGCTATTGAAGGAATTTACCTTAGTCCTTTTCGTATTCCTTTATGTCTCTTTTTCAAATACTCAAGGGAGTGTATGGAATGGTGTTTCAGATCTCCTGTGTGACAGTTAGTCCTGTTCACTTCGTGGGCATGATGAAGGTATTTAAGTCTTTGATAATAATACGTATTTGTAACCAGTGACTTTTTATTGGTGGTTAAATGCACAAGTGAGAAGACCCTCTGTCCTTATGAGGAAAGTCTGAGACAAGGATTTGTTTCTGAAACTTGTTAGGTTTTGGGTTGTTTTGGGTTTTTTTCCTCTGGTTTAAAATTGTTGTCTTTTTGGACTCTTTGTTTTTAATCTTGCGAAGGAACAAACCATTTCTTCTTGTGTAACTGTATAATTGTGTCCTGTACTGGAGCCTTCAGAAGTTTTATTTATTTACTTATGGGAAGTGTCTGTCATATAAATTTACCCAAGATTGCCCTTGGCTAAGAAAGAGATAGTGGATGTTTCATCAAATAAAGTCCAAGGGTATGTGTGGAGGATGAGAATGAAAAACATAACAGCATGAGCAACTCTGTACTGTGTTGTATCAGTCAGGTGGTTACTTTCATAAATCACCTGATTGAGTTGGAAAGAACAATAAATTTCCATTCTTTTTTAGAGATGAAAAGGAGAGAGAAGGAAAATCTTTCATGTTCTGAGCTGTCATGAGTTAGGATAAATTTTGTACTAAAGAACACTGACATAGTATTGGGTACTTTCAACATTGGTGAGAAAGATTATCTGAAATCTGTAACTGATTAAAACTGCATAATTTAATAATTAGATTTAATTAAGGAAAGTTGTATCCGGTTTCGACATTCTAAAAAACAAAATTTTCCAAAATTACCATTTTTTTGTTTCTTTACTTCAATTCACAAACTGGCAAATTGACTACAGAAATACTTTGCATAGATGTTAGAAACCAACTAAACACTACCAGTCATTTCACATAAAATGTTTATTTGATAAACTGCCAAATTATAACACTTAGGCCAAGATTTACATGGATCCAATGATTTTGACAGACTAAGCACCTGAATTATTTTTTACATCCATCCCGTAGTTCTTTGGTTTGAAAGTTGTACAGAATTAGCATTTATTTTTATTTCTTACTTATTAAATAGCTTGTGTTAAGGTGCTGAGGCCTTGAAAAGGTGTCATGAGATCAGGTTTTCTGTTGTATTCTGCAAATACTTAATTAATCTTGAAGTGTTAGTATACAGTGATATATCCTTGTCCCAGAGGACCCACAGTTGTTTATATTATAAAGTTCCGCTTCAGGTAGCTTTCATGTTCTTTGTTTTCTACTATAGCCTTCTGCTATAGCAATGCGAAATCTACAGAGACAGCACGTATGAGAAAACATTGTAACGTATCTATCAACATTGATGCTAGTAATGCAGTTCACCAAGTTCTTCACTGTAGCCCTCAGCTCCACCGGAACTACTAAGATCCGCCTTTTTTTGTGTTTTGGAACGCATGAGAATTGCACAAAGCTCTTGAGTATTTGGAGTTACTCCATGGATGAGAATTGTTTCTTGAAAATGTGATTCTGCTTATTTCACTTTTAAATGCTTCATTTCATGACTGCAGAAAGAATTACTCTAATTTGCTCCATGAAGCAATTGTCCTGTCTTCCAAGGTGTCAGGAAAAGATCTGATACTTCGGAACTGTTCTCTTCTTGAATAGTATCAGACTTTGCAAAATACCTTCTTCCAGCAGATGTCTCAGACCGTAGTATTCTCTGTTTTGTTGATAAACACACTTTGTGGTGCTAGGACCAAGGCAGGCAGAATGTGGCAAGGCTGTTAGTAGCTCTAGAAGAGCCAAGTAACAGTCATCTTGGCATAAGAAATAAGCTATTGAAGGGAGAGTAAAGTGCTTGGGGTTCTTTGGATTGGAAAAGAGAACACTGTGGTGAAGATATGACTGAGATGACCCGAAATCATGAAGTAGAACAGGGCTACATGCATCAAAACTATAGGAAATTGATTTACAATGTAGAAGAGAAAGTACTTTTGGGGGTTTGTTTTCTTTAACAGTGGTATTGAACAACAATTTGGAATTTGTTGCCAGAGCAGAAAATGCAGACAAGGGTAGGAGGCATGCAGAGGATTAGTCAAACCTGTGGGCAGCAGGTTCATAGCAGACATCCTGCGGAAGGCACGGGGAAGCCTCTTCCATCCCGCATTCCTGGGTGAGTGACTGGAGTTGCCTGGGAGGGGGAAGTGGGAATGGACGGACGGCAGATGTCTGCTCCCGAGCAGCTTTCGCTACTACCACAGTCAGAGACGTGGTAGATCGGCATACTCGGTTGTGTGGAGGAGGGCGATCATTGATCAAAAGAGCAGGCCCAGTAGGATGTTTCTTATACTAAGGAAATCTGCATTTTAAAAAATATCCACAAAGTGTAGTAGCAGGAGTTGCTGAATTGAAACATTGCTTGTTTTGGCTGTTTGCCTGTCTCGTTTTTTGGGGGATTTTTTTACCATTATCACTTTTAGCATGTGTTCTCTGCTCTTACATGCAGGAAGAACAAAATCTCCACAGGGCTTCGGCCACTCTCTCGCTTTTCCCCCACTATTACCGGTGTAAGTTTACCCTGTTTTAGTCCTGTGGCATAAAGGCCTATGAATTGCCTCTACTCACATTCAAATCTTGCTCAATTCTGAATCAATTCATAATTTTGCGGTAAAATATATCTGTGTAGTGTTATTCCAGACAAATCATAAACTGAAGCAGTGCTGCCTGCTGCTGACCCAACCGCAGAGCACCGTAACAGTGCGTTTAGCTGTGAAATAAAGGCTGGAACATAGCTTCGGAGCAAAACCAAACCACATCCGTTTAATGATGCTTTCCCTTATTATTGCTGTTACTGACTTCCAGTATGAAACATAGTCTTCAGTTATCAATACAAGTGGGCATTAGCTGTGGTTCTCTGGTGGTGTGATTATGGAAATAAAACTAACAAAAGCTGCTCCACACTCCACACACTCCACTTCAGCAGTCATGTCCTGGGAACACAGTGCAGTTAGAGGGCTTTGGCTAGCTGAAAGTCTCTGCACGGTTTTCCTTCAGCTCGTCAGAAAATGCACAGCTTTGGTACATAGTGAGATAAATAATTTGGATTCTTTGTAGGTGCTTTGAGACTTGGGGGATGGTGACTCAGGAAGAATTATGCAGTTTAGTTTGCACTGACCAGTGCTTGCAGAGTATTGATTATCTGTCATATGTATATCCAAAATCATTACTGGTGTGGGGAGAAGAACTTTAGGATGAAAGGATTAAAAAATATCCTACTACAAAATGAAATGTGACACACTCACAGAGGAGATGAAATCACATCAACACCTGTTGGTAATTCCAAGATCTAGAGAGAAATTCCATATATAGTAGAATAAGGAAGAATAAGCAAACAGATGAAAGGCTAATTTAGAAGAAGGTTTCTTGAATCTTTAAGAAATACAATGTCGTTAGTAAAATACATGATCTTACAAATTATTTAGTGGATAAATTACCAAGTTACAGCTTTGCATTGGATTGCAAAGTCTGCATTTGTTTCTCTAACTTATGCTGCCTTTACTCTCATCTCTGTACATTTGCTAAGAGAGCATAGAGAGAATACTGATTTGCTGGGTTAAGCACTTGCTCACTGAAGTTTTCTGATTCAGACTAATGTAAGTGAGAAGCAAGTTTTGTGATATATCCTTTGTGGTAGTGGGTGAATACTGTGGATGTGTTCCCAGGATGCTAGTGTAGACAGCTGTTCTTGTATACGCAGATGCTGAAGTTCTGCCTTCAAAGAATATACAGGTATAGAGGTACACTTTATGTACTGCAGGTACACCCGAACATTTTGCCAGAAACCTGAAAACATCACCAAGGTCATAAATGAATTAATTTATTAGTATTCCTCTGGCCACTCTAACCAGGATACTTTATGCATACTGATAATCTGTCTAAGAAATTGTTAGGCTCGTGGTACAGAGAAAGGCAAAAATTTACCATGTTGCTTAAGGAGCAAGACCCCAAAATCTCTAGAGAGATATAATTTCCCATTACCTTTACATGCTCTGTTTCCTTAAGATTAGAGTCGTGTTCCTCCGGTGGGAAGGAATGGTGTCATGTCATTCATGTTGACACAAGCAGAATCACAGAATCATCTGGTTGGAAGAGACCTTTAAGATGATCGAGTATAACCTTTCACCCTGCACTGCCAGGGTCCCTACACCATGTCCCTCAGCAGCACATCCACACGGCTTTTGAACACTTCCAGGGATGGGGACTCCACCATCCTTGCAACAGCGCAATACCAACGTAAACCAAGCAGCAAATACTCAGTGCTCTGTAAATGAGCTCGGTATAGAAGTTTATTGCTAAGCAAGTAAAATCCTGCTTATAATGTATTTAGACAAAATTAAAACAGGATCTAATCCAGAGCCCACTAAAATTAATATAAGAGCTTGTTCTTACTGCAGTTCTGTGTGGTAATGGATACATTCAGAGAAGCAGCGATCTGCTTACAAATACTTGCCGAAAGATATGAATAATGTGCATTTGCTTTGAATTACTCACTCTGACCCTGGACTGGGTGATTCTCATGAAACTAAGCATAAAAATTATTGGTAGATCCTAAAGGCAGACTTCACTAAGAGCTTTCTGGAGAGTTGTTTTAATTCATAAAGCTTCCTGTAGAGATCAGCTCTTGCATACCTTCAGTGACAAGCTAGAAAGCTTTGACAATAGCCAGAACTTAGGGACTTAATTGCTGGTGAATGCCAAGACATTTCACTTATAATTCAAAGTATGCTTCGTACGTGCCTGAATATTTTAAATGTTGTGTAGAATTTAACAGAGAATTAAATCCCTCCTGTCAGATTCTACAGAATCGTAAGAAGAATCCGTAGAAAGTTTATCACAATTTAATCATTCAGTTCTGGTATCTGTAAAACTTTTTTTTTTGTCTCCCCACAGAATCCTGCTGTTGTATTATAGGACTGTTTCATATGATATTCATCAGCTAATCAAGTAAATGTTTGTTACTGTAATACAAAACAGACTGCTATAAAAAGTAAAATCAAGCTATACAAATAGGAACATGTCAAGTGCTTTAAAATGTGGGTTTTGGTTATTGTTTCTTTTAATGGGCAAATGCCGGTAAATTTTGGCTGAATTTCTAGGCAGCATCAATCATTTTTAGAAATATTGTGTTTACCTCATATGTAAATGACCTTGCAGAAAGGCATGTTACAAAATGTTTTTGCCACTGGCAAAACCAAACTTTGGCTGATGCTGGTAGCTCACGCTTTGTGTTTTGTCTTTAAATACAGTGAGTCTTTAATCCATTAAAATAAGCCAGTAGTAGCAGTACTAGATTATTTGAATTAATTAGAGATGTAAAAGTTTAAAGAATAATGAAACTGAGACCCAGCAGTAACAATACCCATGTTACAGCAGGAAAAGGGAGAGAAATACAGACTTTAACTTAAGAAAACTATTTATAGGTAGTACAGTCTGCATAGAATATTACATAACAGCAGAAAAAAGAGGCAAGTCTTGATATGGGGTTGTAAATAGACAATTATGCTTATAATTAATTTTAAATTATTTCGGCACAAATTGAAGAAATAATAAAATTGCATTTGGAGTCATTTATGCTCTTCAGTGACCTTATAATAAGAAGGACATTGCTGAGATTAGCTTGCTGCAGAGACCTCTAATTTACTGTCTGGAGGATGTGAAAGATTAGCCAAGTTTGGTATGAGAAGCTGTAGGGGGACTAGAATGAGGGGGGTAACATCAAGGTGTATAAAACCCTGGGAGAGAGGGAACGGGATTGATGTTAATATGCTATTATTAGAGATAAGTAATTTAAACCACCAAGTTGCCTAAGAACTTGTGGAGTGAGAAGAAATTAATTCATAAGAAATTGAATCACATTCTCTATGCAGAGAGAAGGTGAAAAACAGACCCAGTGTTCTGAGTCAGCATTCAATAAATTGGTCCAGAAGGGAGCTGAGCAAGATTTTGAAAAACTTAAAGACACATTTGTTTTTGTACAGCCATGTTTGCTACTTATCAAGGTTTCTTAAAACCGGAGATTATACCCAACAGTCACCTTTGCACAGTCACCTGTCACAACTGACAGAGACAGCACCTTGGGGGGCACATGCCCACTTACCTAAATACCTTTTCTTTCTCAGCTAAGGGACTGATTTTTGCCCCTGCGCAGATAGATGGTGATGGAAAGGGACTGCCTGCATGCCTGAATGGGTTGCAGTGGTCATTGGTCCGTTTTTTTGTTCTGACATCTTTCTGTCAGTGGAAGACTGTGGATCAAAACATCCCAAGACAAATTATTTTCTTCTGTTGGAAAATATGTGAAGCAGAAAGAGACTCTACCATGTCTTCTTAAAGATCACAGTGCATCAACAGCATCCACTCTGAGCATTCAACATTTCCTTGTGTCATTCCCAACTGTTAAAAAATGTAGATGTATAAAGGCAATGAATTCTCTAGTTGCTTTTAGCAGGTAATAAAACTGGCAGTGATGCTGTTGCTGGAGGTGTTGCTTTATTAGAAGGAGCTGTTCTATCAAAAGGAGCTGCCCTAGACTGTGCTGCAGATCCTGTGGGTGATTCATCTCTAGTTCTGTTGGTGATCGCCATGGCAGAAAATGCATCAGGGGCTCACCTGCTCTCCTAGACATCTATAGGGAGATAATAATGAAATGTCATTGGCTTAGGGATCTTTACACTTATCTTTGAGATCCCTTTCAGCCTTTATCAATTTTAGGGCAGCTGCAGGCTTTTTTCTGCTTTTCGTCAGGCCTCATTCATTTGTATTATTTTTCCTCATTGGAGAGCTGTGTAATTTTTCCCAAAGCAGAGCTATGCGTCTTCTAACACTAATAAAATTCTTGTCTCTTTTCATTGCAACTTGCCTCCAGAGCAGGGCCTTCTGGCATACTCTGCAGCACAGGAGATAAAATAATCAATAAGCCCGGATCTGAAAATGAAATGCAACATTTGTTTTGTTACTCAGCTCTACACGGCCTAAAACAGATGGCTTTGTGATGATGCTTTTAGTGTGCTCATAAGGATTTTTGAGTCTTGTATGACTTTTATTCTGAAAATATAAATTGAATGAATGACTGCTAGCACAATGACTTGATGCCTATTATCCGCCTTCACAGATCAAGGACTATGGATGATGTACAATTAAAGCAATGCTTGGTAGAACTCTTAAAATCAAATGGAACTGTAGTATATTGAGTGCATAAAGTTCTCTCACTATTTTATGCTGAAAAATATTTTCCTTTATCTTTTTCACTACTTGTATGGCTGCTTGCATATGTTGGTCGGTACTTCTCAGCTGGCACATAGTAAATGTGTATGAATCAATGTGGTTAGTAAATATTTATCTGATGGTGGTAGGCATGAGACAGAATGTGGACTCTGTGTATTTATCCTTTCTATATTCATCTGATTAATTTTTCTTGTCAGCATGTATTAGAGTTCACTTTCTGTCAGATACAGCGTACTAGTTTAAAAGTAAGAAGAAAGAGCGCCCTAGTACTGCTGCGTAACCAAAGAGGTGGTGTTTCACTACATAAGAGATACCTCTTCTCTGGGTTGAGATTTGTGACATTATTCCTGGGCATTCAGGGAGAGCAACGTTGTTATGGCAGTCTTCCAGATAGTGTCATTTTTAAGGTGAATAGGAGTAATATCCAGAACACTTTGGTGAGTGAGTGTTATTTGATATTCTCAGTTGGTAAGGAACTGTATCCACAAAGAGCGTCTGCTCCTACATCCACGTGTAACTGCAGTCAAGTCCTGATGTCTGTTACTCGGTCGTAGGGCAGCACTTAGCTGTGATGCTCTTAGCACAGACAGATGGCCATTTGCCCCTTATTAGGACACTGACAGAGTCAGCTGACAGAAATGTAGCAACTGACACCCCTGGGCTTAGATAGTCCAAGCAGATCTGAAGCTCTTCTGTTGCTTGAGAGTTGTTTCAAAAAAAATCTTGCAATATCCCCAGGAAGCAGTAAGAACTTAAATGCACATGAAGAATTCATACCTTCTTTGAAATCAACATGCTCTTGTCACAGATGGTTATTATGGCCAAATAAAAGAAATAGTATCAGCAATCTTTAAAATAATTTTTGTACATACAATGCAAAACATTTTGATCAGTCAGCTAGTGAAAACTTGTTGCATTAATAAATGTCAAGGATTCAAGACAAAACTTTTTTTCAACATTTTTGTAAACTTTGACAGAGGTAGAGAAATTTTCAGTTTGCCATCTACTTAGGATTAGTATACCTTCATTTTTTGTTGAATATAAGTAAGTGAAACAACTGGTGAAGAAAATTTTCCTGATAGTGAAATGCGATTAGCCTGATGAAAATCCCCTCTTCCTCCTCCAAGTCCTGACATGATATGGCTGACTGCTCTTGAGTGTACTTCAGTTTCACTGTAATCCCCTGAGATTGCTCAATTGAGTGGCATCTTCTGAAGATGAAAAATATTTCGTAATGCCATGGGTTGACTGATCATCACTTACCTTCAGGAAGCTGTGGCAGTGCTCCGGTTCCATCCCTTGCCAAGGACTTAGTTTGCCCGAAAGGGAAAAGATGCTCTAATTGCAAGCTGTGGAAGATAATGAGTGAGCTAGCCTTTGACCAGAAACCAAAAGTGCTACTGATTTGGGATGGATATTCCTTTTAGAAGCACCCAAAAGAGGCGAAAAAGTGCATTAAAATGCTTGAATGTGCACTTTTAAAAAAATCAGTATTCTCAAAAGCCATCAGTCAGATCATGTCAGGACTTGGAGGAGGACGAGGGGATTTGTATCAGGCTAATCACATTTCACTATTTCTTTTTAACTTCACCTCAACCCAAACATCAGATCTAGAGTGTAAGCTGACAGTGCAGACCGTATGCCTTGGTGGTTTAAATGGAAATAAAACACAAATGAAGTAGAGAGAATTTGTAGTGCAAGATACAAGTGTGTTATTCCCAATTTGAAAAAATGGTCAATGTTTTTGCGTAAGAAGCAGGTCTTAATATTGCCTGCTGCGCAACTAAATTGAACTATCACAGGGAATTATAGTGAAATGGATTAATTTATGGCAGGGATGTGAAGTAAACACTGAGAAAACAAAGGCATCTCCTTGAAACGCTTTATATTTACTCTAAGTGTTCATGGGAACATTAAGAGGCTTTTATTGTAACAATTTCATCGTGTAATTTAATTTGCATGTTCAGTGCACTAAAATTTCTTGGATAGGGAGGGATTTTGTTTCAACTTTTGCTGACAAAACATTTCCTAAATACTTTTTTTTTAGTGTTGCTCCTTCATTTCACTGATTTAGGGATGATGTCTGCTGATGGTACTTCATCTTTTGTGTAATCCATAGGTCGCTAGCATTCGTTTTTATTACCGATAAAGGATGCATAAAGTCCCAGAATTAGTATGTGTATCTATGATAAAAGCATGTTCTGTTCAAAACTGTGATTCTCGACTTTATGAATCAATGGACTATGATCGGTTCTCAAACACAGTATTCAAACCACCATAAACCATTATCAGAATTGCACTTGGAAATACTTTAATGGTTTGCCATTTACTATAACCCCACAAGATCATGGCTTGGAAGTCATAGCAGAATCTGGGAGTTAGACTGTTTAATAGAATAAACACGATAGAACAAATTGTAGGTACCACTGACATCCACTGGAGCAATGTTGGAAATGCACATCCTTTCTGAGTCAGTGGAGGCCGTTGAGATTTGTGGATTCACCTGTGCATGATGATGAGTAATATTTGTAGTTCTGCTTGTTTTAAAGGCTTTATCAGAAAGATAGAAACTAGATTTTACAAAACAGCAGAGATTTCAGCAGAACTCTCAATGGGTTACCTTGGCCATACTCATTTCATTTCTCTATCCAGCAGAGGCTGTGGAGACTTACAATGGCTGTACAAATACAAGGTATTCAAGTATTGCTTTACATTTTCTCCGGTAAAAAACTTAGGATAGCATGGGCCTAAATGTAGAATAGGTTCATTATATTTGATTTTAAGATCTAGAAAAACAGAAAATTTCTATTGCTGGAAGAACAGCCCCTTGATTACTTAGTAGAACTCTGTAATTACGAATGCTACGTCACTGCTGATAAAAAAATTGTAGTCTTAATTTAAAAGAGCTACAACTTCAGATATTGAACGCTCTTCAAATGTTTTCCAATCTTCAAAATATGAGAGCTTTCATTATCACCTTTGGGGAAAAACCTCAAAAGAAAGGTCACCTCCTTGGAACTGGGAGGAAAATCATTTGCAGATCAAATGACACTGCTACTGATTACTAACCAAATTATCAAGATTTTCAAGCTGTCCATCATCTTCCTTTTCATACCACCACAACTCATAGTGCACTCCTTACTTGCTAGCTATGAAACAGCATTCCTCAGCAAGCACATTTTCAGTCTTTTTTGTTGTTGTTCTTTAGTTTTAATCATATCTATGTGCTAAGCCAATTCAAGTTTCAGTGGAAGTGATTTTTGGTTTTGACTGTGAGTATCATTGATCTGGTTTTACAGCAGAGGACAGGGTCTTCACAGTAGCACCCAGTCTCTCTGCCAGTCTTTAAACATCTTGGCTAGCCTTTATAAGGCCGTGCAATTAAGTTCTCTATGGTCATTACTTCAAGGAATATTTGGTGTGTCTCCAGAAAGGCCAACTGAAATCCTTAAGTGTGGTGATGGCCATTCTTCACTGGCATCTCCCATCTCATAGAAATCTTCAGGAATTACTGGCAAGTATAAAAAATTTTCTAGAAAGGTTGACAGCTTTTTCGTCTGCCTTGGCTGTCAGATACAGTGTATTAGCAAACCGCACCTATGAGAGAATGCCTTTGACGTTCCTGTGGTGTCAGTAATCTCATGCCACTAACAGAAAAAATATTTCTTCAATTCATTTATCCATCAAGAAATCAATAGAAAGCCACAGTCTTGCCATTGTGAATCCTCTTTGTGTACTTATTTTTAGTTCCAACCCTGAGAAATAACGCAGTGATGTCATGTCATTATGGCTCTTTTATCAATAACACATCTCCAAAGAGATATTAAGTCATTATGTTAGATCCCATGAAGTTGCTGGAAAAAAAAGAAAAATTAAAAATAAAAAATCGGGGCCTGAAGGATGTCCATTTAAAGTGCTATTTTCTTCAGTTCAGTTGCCTAAAGACTTGATTATCGACTGTATTGGATAATCTGGCCTTGGCAGCCCTCCTCCTCTCCCCTTCTCCTCCCGCAAATCCATATGTTTTCCTACATTAGCATATAAGAAAATATTTTTCTAGGATAGTCATACTTTTGAAGAGAGAGAATAATAACCTACTTCTGTTTCCCATTTGTGACGGAATTGTTGTAGAATGTCTGAAAACCTCTCTGCAGCTGCAGGAGAGAGCATTTGTTCCTGTCTTCAGCTCATCGAGGCTGATGTTATAAAAAATGTCTTCCAAGAGCCTAGCTTATGGAATGTCAACAAGATTTTTGGATAAATGAAGATGAAGCTACCTTATCTTATCTAACTTCAGGCAGAACAAAGGCAGTGAAGAATGTTCAACTGAGCACCATCCTTAAGTTATCTTTTTATTTATGCTGCTGATAATGTAAAATGGGGCTAATGCTGCTGTCTTGTTCCTCCAAATGATTATCCTGTTACATGAG
>NW_010395436.1:0-936 GCF_000710305.1 Buceros rhinoceros silvestris | reverse complement strand
GAGCCCCGGGGCTGCGGTTGCCTTCCCCTCCGTTCGTCCTGTGGGGTGCCAGGTATGAAATAAAACCTTCCCGACGCTGGCCGCGGCAGGAGAGGGTGATCCGAGAGACCTGGTCGGAGCAGCGCTGGGCGGGCAGGCTGAGAGCTGGGCATGAAAGCGAGGGTGGCTCCTAGAGCCGGGATCGGGGCAGCCCGAGACCGGGGACAGGGCAGTCCGAGGTACCGTCCGTAAGGTGATAGTTTTCTGCGAGGTCGTTCTTCCTACAAGGGTCTCTTAAGCGGTGAGCGATGTCTCAAATACCTTGCGGTTGGCAGCTGAGGGGTTCTGTGTAAAGCTCCTGCCTTTTTAGCTTGATGGATATATTTTGATAGAACTAAAACGCGATACGTTTCTTTGGTCCTTTTAAAATTTTATTTGAAGCTAGTTTCACAAGACGGTTAACGGCACGGAAGCAAAGGGCATACTTATGGGGCTTTCAGGGGTTTGTCTCCGTGCTGTCTCTTCTGCAGGGAGCAGGCAAGGAGCCCTCTCACCCTTCAAAACAATCTCTGCTTTAGTTCTGATTCATCCCGTCAGTATTCGTGCTCCCATGCCTGCGCTCTTCTGGAACTGACACTAATTTCATCCAGATTCATCACTGCTGGAAACAGCTTTATCTTGGAATGGAAAAAAAAGAAAAAAAAAAAGCCATGCCAAGGTATTTAACTTGCAGGCTCTGGAGAAAGGGAACTCCTTTGGATCAGACGCGGAAAAGCAGTGAGTGCCGCGGCAAGCAGGACCAGGGGATGGCTAAAGAGCCGTAGAGTTAAAAGCCTTCCTTTCCAAACACTCGGCTTCTTCCAGGACAACCCTGTGCTTTAACACGCTAATGCATAGGAGAGGCCGGCAGAAGCGAAGCGGACACTGGAAAACCGGCCATCCCCTCAAAGCCCACCG
>NW_010395435.1:0-4372 GCF_000710305.1 Buceros rhinoceros silvestris | reverse complement strand
GAGGGCGTGCGATGCCGCCCGCAGCCCCTCACTGCCAGGCGGCACCTGCGGAGCAGGTGTCCCTGCAGCCGGAGCGATTGCTCCGGCACAGCTGCGGGAGGGCAGGCTGATGGGGCGCAGGGGTCACAGGGCGCTGCCCCCCGGGTAACACCCACCTGAAGAGGGGCTGCAGCGGGGAGGTTTTCTGTCGAACAAGAGAAAATGAACATCCTGTGCCACAAGGAGGTGGCACGAAAAGCCCGAGAACTTTCCAGGTGACAGCCCGGCACAGCAGTGAGTCAGATGAACTCAAGTAACGCTCGGGCACCAGCAAATGCGTTACGCAGCCCCGTGATGCTGGACCTGAAAGACTGTGGAACTGTGTGTACCTCGCGGGACGGCCTTTCTGAGGAGAGGTCAGGCAGAGAAGAACAGTATTTGATATAAACCAGAACTGACAACGTCTGAATGGAGAAAGAGCTCCAGAAAGAAGAGAGCAGAGAGATCCTTCGGAACCAGTTGAGGCTGTGATGTGCGATGAATACCTGAACAGCTCGGCAGGGCTCGCTGATCAAAAAGAGATGCCAAAGGGCCAACACTAATGGCAGTTCTGTCTCGACACAGCCATCACAGTGTGACAAGGCTGGTGCCCTGGGTGCCTGGAGAAACAGGTCTTTTATTTTCTTAGAGAACCAGGTATGGACTGTGGGCTTTGCTCATGCATAAAACCCAAAATTAGCACAACTGATAGCTGCTAGTAACGTGAACAATTAAAGTGTGTAGTTTTCACTGCAGATAAAGAATTTTAAACACAGGGGTCCAGTGAATTCTTAACTACACCACTGCTGAATGAAAAGAACTACTGTTTATGCGAGTCCAATCAGAACCGAAAGCTTTAAATTAAGTTACAACATTATAAAGTTATAAACCTCACTGAAATTTAGTTGCCCCGTTAGCCACTTGATTACAGTTCAGCAAGACCTAAAAACCGTTAAAAAGCACAGAAAAAAAGGATTAGAAAATTGAACAACAGAGGGAGACAGGGACACGCAGAATCAGTACATATTCCAAAGCACAAAATGCAAACATGGAAATGTTTTTGCTCTGGCTACAAAGACCTCACTCAACTCAATATTTGACTGTTTCAGTCTTTAGGCAAAACCTTTACGTGGATCTTACCTCAGCCAGCTCCCTTATGGCCTCAAAGTACAGCAAACTTCTCAGCTGTATCTTTCGCTCTTGCGCGTACATATGTCCAACACCCTAACCATGCTGCGCACCACAGGGAGCGGGGTGTGCTCTCCTTACCAGCGCAAAGGGACGTTACTGCTGCATCACCTACACTTCTAGGAGAGGCTCGTTATTCCAGGTGGTAAAATAAACAAACAACCAACCAACCCACCCTTCTTGGAAAAGGCAGAAATAGAAATGCAAGCCCCGACTGAACTTCCACCTCTCAGTCTGTCTGCACAGGTGACAGATGCTGCCTACTCCCATGCGAACACTCGCCGAGTGGGAAGGGAGGTTGCATCTATTCCATTTATTAAGTGGATAATGACTCCATATGCTGTCCTGCAGCCAAACAACAAATAAAAATTATAGCATACAGGCCAAATAACTTCCTTGGAATCTAGACACATTACTATGCGTAATTCCCTTCTTAATGGTTATAAACAGACCAGAGCAATATACAAAAATAACATTCCACACAGAAGCATCATTATAATCAACTCTGTATGACATTTCTGTGCCATTTGGGTTAACTTTCAAAAGCATTCTAACACAGCGTTTCATTTTTCAGGTAATATCGTGCTTCAGTAATTTTCAAGTAGAAAACAACACCTAAGGTTACAGCTGCTAATACAGTTGGAGAAGTCATCCCAAAGACAAAACCTCCATTTGTCATTTGCAATAGGTCCCCCCCAAAAAACCCGCAGAGCTAGTACTGACAACTTACCTCTTGTGCGATGACTAGAAAATAGACCATACACAGTAACATTTTTGTTGTTCAGACAAGTTATGCCGAACTCCTGGGAGCTGGTGTGTTAAAGTATGCAAAATCCAGGACTGAAATAGAGCTTTGCAGATCAAATCGCATCTGTCTGTGATTCACTGCTGGAACTTGGGAAAGACAATTATCTTTGATGTGGTCAATTCTTTCTGTTTATATAATGGTGGTAATGATACCTCATAGGACCCATTTAAGAGTTTAGTAACTAATGTTTACACAAATGTTTCAAGTTGCTAATTATGATTATTTAGCTAAGTGTTAAGCTAATACATATGGAAGAAAATAATATTAATGTATTCCCAAAGATGATTATGATGATAATTATTATTAATGCCTCACGCACAAGTGCATTTGTTCCTCACCCGCCACGGCATGATGTTTCTATGACATCATGGGTCCCTGACGGGACAGGTACAGTGCCTTGAAAGTCATCATGCATGGAAACTGTGCTAGGAAAGGAAACGCTGGAGGAAAAGATGCCAGCAAGCACAGTTCTGAAGTGCCTTAAAACGCCCCATAGAGCCAGCCTGAATCGTTCACACTCAGCACTGTGACTCGCGGGCTCTGCTGTTGGGCAGCAACTGAGGTTGAGGTCAAGGAGAAAGCAGGAGTAGTCCTGGCACAGTGAATGACCTGCAGCAATCCTGAGACACAGGAAGAAGTGAGGAAGCAGCAGGAGCCCTGGTGAGAACAGGAGGACAGAGAGAGGTCTGGGGAAAGAAATGTCACTGCCAGTTTTCTCTGGTAATGTTTCACCCAGAAAAGACTGGGAACCACTCGTTGCACTCGATACAGTCCTCCTGAAAAAAGAGCAAGGTTTTATTCTAGCAAATATGAATACATCAGAGAAGCGAATAATTGAGAAGACTTTAGAAGGCTCTGCAAAAAGAAAAATCCTGTAAACAAGATTGAGCAACAAGTCTTTGAAAGAATCCTTTTGTTCCCAGCACAATGCTCCCCAAATCTGCTTCTTCAGAACAGTATTCATTTAAGAAGGAAAAAAAAAACCCAACAACCCCAGAAGAGACAGATAAAGGGAAAGCCAAGAACCCATTTTATGGAAAAAGCACTTGAAATAATTTTCTTACTCTTCAGGTTTTTTGTACCTGTGCCTGGAGGTACGTTGTCCACACTCCTAGACACTGGTGGTTCTGACGTTACTGCTGGCATGGGTTTTACCCCAGCTGAAACTGCATTTCCGAACAGGGCCAGCACAATTTTGTAGTCGGTCAGTAAAAATTCCATCGATTGGCCTGCCAGTGGCTACAGGACAACGGACACAAGCTATACGGGCTCTCCTGGTGCCTACGGGCAGCCAACCGGTGAGAATACCTACACCCCTCAGCTGCAGCTCGCTGCGCAAACACGTGCAATTCCAGGCGCAGGGAAGAGCGAGTGCTCGGCCGCAGTTAGGAATGGCATGTTCTCAGCCTCAAGCTGACAACCATCCATTTCCCAGCGGAGCCTTCCCAAAAGCCAGCTCACTGCCTTGGCCAGTAGTGCCCTCTGCAGAGGCGGGGGAACGGGAAGAGGAAGCTACAGACTAAAGCTTATGAGAGGAGGGTGAGAGAAGACAGGATGACAGCAGCAGCCCAGGGTAGAAGCACGTAGGGCTCAACAGAGGTAAGCCAGAGACTTTCAGTGACCCTTCGCTCTTACAGGGACTGACTGGCTGTGCTTGCAGCGCGCGATACTGGGATCAACTCTCCACCATTAGCTTACGGCCTTGTCGGATCAGAACGAAGCTTCAACATAATAAGGATTTCTCTAGCAAATGAAAAGGGACTGCTATTAGCATATCAAACAAAAGCACAGTTTCATTTTATCACGCAGCAGTTTAGAAAAAACCCTGTTAATACCTACAATTCTCGCTCCTACAGTGGACTTCCAGCACAGCCCCGAGGCTGCGGTGATTACTGTCACCTTTACTAAAGGTGATGGCCAATCTACCTCTGCCCAGAAGAGGCAAGGCTCATGTTTCAGCTTGTTGCACCTGAAGGTATCAACACTTCAGAACTATCATACATTCAAAGTATTTTATGACTCTTAAAGAATAGCCACAATAGCAATAATAAAGAGGAAAAAGGAAACTCTAGGTTCTGTAATAAAGACAGATGGCTTTAGAAATCAAACATTAATGTGAGCACATTTTTATTCTGTCTCTCTGAGAAAATTGGCATCTCTGTCAGTCCTCCCTCCAAATATTTAGGCCAGGTAGGTACGTACAAATTTGTATGAATCTCAAAGGTCTGAAAGTTCTAAGCGTTTCACAAAAACCAGCAGGTGAGTCCAGAACAGGTACCAAAGTCGTTGTTCCTACTGACAGAAGGGTTTTGACACAATCCAGGCACCGCCTGTTCTGTCAGCCGTGGCACGCGCGCA
>NW_010395434.1:0-326 GCF_000710305.1 Buceros rhinoceros silvestris | reverse complement strand
GATTGCGGAGTTTTTCCACGCGTCAACGGAAGCGCTGAGGCCAGGGCTGTCCTCCAGCGCTCGGCACGCGGCTGCCGAAACAACCGCCCGGGTGTTGCAGACGCAGGGGTTGCCTGCTTAGGGAATCTTTGAGAGCTTTCAATCCAGGTCGACTTTAAATTGTTATCGAAGGCCCGTTCTGTCCAGGAAAGTGCTGACGCCATAGTGGCGCTCGCTGTTCACCACTTTCTGAGGGCTTCGGCTGGCACTCGCTGGTTTTCCTGCCCGGAGGAAGGGTTCCCCGGCGGACCCTCAGCCCCGTGACGGCAACGCCAAAGCGTACGTGA
>NW_010395433.1:4229-6806 GCF_000710305.1 Buceros rhinoceros silvestris | reverse complement strand
ACTGAGGTGTGAATTTCTTCCTTCCCTTTTTCTTTTTTTTAAAACCCTTCTGTCTTTGTTTAGGACAGACGGATTCGTTAAGGTAATTTGAGGAGTGGGTACCTTGGTCCCTCGACCCTTAACACTATATCAACTCTTGTTGCAGCCATTACATAGCACAGGCTTTTCCGCAGTTGTTGCTGTATTTTAACCTTGCCTCCTTACACTGTTTCTTCAAGCTTTCTATGTCTATGAGCAAGAAAATTAAGGAACATTTTCCTTGGGTAGTAATAGGCTAAGGAGTTAACACATATGGCAACTCAACTTCTGTGCATAGGGACTGCAAAACTTCTGTTTTCACCTGTTTCTTTCTTCAGGTACAGAACATGTCCTTGAGAGTGAAAGAAGTCCATTTCGGATTTAGGAAATTCAGTGATATAAGCATGGCTAAAAATATTCTTAAAGCTGTTGTAGTATATAAAATTTTGAACCATTTCTATCTGATCTGAAGCACCAATGTAAATTATAACTGCATTCTCTTCCATTAACTGTTATGGTTTCTAAGACTTCAATTATACTGAGTATTGTCCAGTTTCTTCAGCAGCCTCTGTAAAATCAACAGCACTGCTTCTAGAATAAAGCATCACAAATATGACTGCAAACAGTCATTGTTGTGGGTTAATCTTGGCTGGCAGCTGTGTGTCTCACATTTGGCCAATGCAGACTGAGCAAGCAGCTGTGGTGCTCCGCTGCAGACCGAGATTAATCCGTGACAGTCAGATTGTGAGTCCCCTCTATCAAGCCACCTGAAAGAAGAAATTTAAACCCCCAGCGGTGACAAAACTTTGAGTAGATCAAACAGGAGATAGTTTGTGCAGTAGCTTTTGGGCCAGTCTGGACAGGATCAGATGTGAGAAATGTCCTCTGCAGCACAGACAGTGAGCATGACTCATGCCTGGAGAGCCTCTAGCAGAAAGCACCCAGAGAGGCAGTTGACATCTAGTGTTTTAGAGGTGTGGATACAGAGGATCTAAGGTCTTCTACACCTCAAATGAGAAAGAGATATTAGCAGCATATGAGAGGGGTTGAGCTGCTTCAGAAGTAGTTGGTATGGACGTGCAGCTCCTCTTGTCACCGCAATTGCCTGTGCTGTGCTGTTCAAAGGAAGGGTCCTTGTTACACATCATGCAACTAACAAAATGTGGAGTAAGTGGGTAGGACCGGTCACACAATGGGTCTAAATGGGGAAGCCCAACTGCCCTGGAGTCCTGGAAAACCTCATGGACTGGAGAGAAGGTGGAGATTTCAAAGAATTGTCTGAGATGTTGACCTGTGCTGAGGAGGTCCTACTGTAGAATAAATCATCAGAGAATGAAAAGCAATATACTCTGTTTACTCATGGGTCCATTGGAGATGGAAAGTGCTCCAAGGTCAGGTTGGACATGGCTCTGAGCAACCTGATCTAGTTGAAGTTGCCCCTGCTCACTGAAGGGGGTTTGGGCTAGATGACCTTTAAAGGTCTCTTCCAACCCAAAATATTCAATGACTCTACAACTCTATGATTCTATGATTCTGTGATAATTCTATGATTTTATGCTTCATGAAGTCTCACAAGACAAGTTGCTGAAAATGTAAAAAGACAAAGACAAATCAAGTCAGTTCGCAGAAGTGAAAACCATAGAGTTTGCCCTAGAGATTACCAAACAGGAAAAGTCACTACTCTGCATCTATACTGACTCATAGACAGTGGCAAATGCCCACTAGGGGTGGCTACATCAATGGAAATGGACCAGATGGCATCACAGAGATAAGCCCGTCTGGTCTGTTTCATTATGGCGCTACATTACTGCCAGGTAGAGAGCCTTGTTGTAAAGGTACGTCATGTAGGTGCTTGCGTGCCCAAGAGCTATGCCACTGAATAACACTGAAACAATAGAGCAGGTAGAGTGGCATGCCAGAATCAAAGCAGCTCGGCTGGACGTGGACTGTTGCGGTTTGAAAAGGGGGGCTGCTTCCCCACCAAAAGGAAATGCGACGAGATAGTGTGTGTTGGCTGTGGAAACCTGCCAAAGCACACACAGAAAACTTTTGATGCTCATTAACGTGCTGATAAGCCGTTAAGGAGCATCATTAAGGCTTCAGTCAGGCTAAGGAAAATGATAACACACGGGCTACATATATGAGTGATAGGAACAGAAAAGGTTTAATAATGCAGACGCCCTTGTAGTTAAACCGGACTGGGAAAGGGAGAGAAAGAGATAGAAGGGAGAATAAATAAAGGTGTACAGTTAAATATAAACTCTTCTGATCGGAACGATCCTCCACTTACAAACTCCACCGCACAATGGCTCACCACGCCGGGGCGGGGGGGAGGAAAAAGTCCGCCCGTAATCTCTCCGTTGCCTGGCGAAAAGCTTGATAATGGGTTCTCCTGAAGCAAACCTTTCATGCAATTAAAACATAGTCCTTTTCTCCTCTGGGGTGGCTGTAGGGAACTTCATTGCCAAGGAATGCTTCTTCCAGACTCCCCCCCACACACACATCTGCGCCGCGGGCCAGCCAGGTTGCGTCTTAAGGGAATATCTTCAAATTCCGCTG
>NW_010395433.1:3370-3896 GCF_000710305.1 Buceros rhinoceros silvestris | reverse complement strand
GAGGGGGAAAAGCAAGATGGCAAAATGGCGTCGAGACTTCTCACACGCCCCCTTTTATGACTTCATTCAAAGAGGTGTGTTCTCCTTCCTGGAAGCTTGGGAGAACCACAGCTCTCTGGGAAGAAGAAAGCCAGACAACATGAGAGCATCTGGTTCCTCCATGTTGAACCTGGGACAGGACTGAGAACATAAGGACGTGCTATTCATAGCTCAGTGGGCCCATATACATTGGGACACCAAGAAAGTAAAGCAACATATGGGCTTACGATCAAGGGTGGACCTGACCACCAAAGCCATTGCACAAATTATTCATCAACGCAAAGCATGCCATAATCAAGCAAGCCAAGTGACTAAAGCCTGTCAGGTACAGAGGATACAGCTGCACATCTGTATGAGGAGGCTTGGTAGATTGATTAAAATACACTGACACAAACCCTCCAAGACAATCAGATGTATATCATGGTGGGGGTGTTAAGGGTCAAGGGACCGAGGTAAAACAACTGCTTGAAGTCCCTTAACGGACTCC
>NW_010395433.1:1969-2654 GCF_000710305.1 Buceros rhinoceros silvestris | reverse complement strand
CATGCTTTCGGCTGGTCGGGCCTAGCAGGCCTGGTTTCAGCATCCAGCAACCTGGGGCGAGTGCTCCCTTCATGGAGCCCGGAAGTCCGAGAGAGGACACTCCCCTCGGCTGCTGGGTTTTATAACCTTAACACGTAACATTGCACCTGACTCTCTTAACCAATTAAATACGGAATTATCGTATTTGCATGGAATAATTCCTATTTGTCCATTAACCAAAACAAGGAAGTTTCAGCTCAAACCAGGAAGTTTAGCTCAAACCGGGACAGGGGGTCACCATCAGAAGGCTGGAAACATCCTGTAGCTCATACTGCCATTCCAAGTAGCATTCTGGGTCTTGAAAAGTAGGTTCTCTGGTGGTATGGCATCCCAAAAAGAGTCAAGTCAACCAGAGGAACTTATTTCTGAAACAACCTCACAATCACCTGGGCCAAGAAATACGGCATTGATTATGTACATCACACTTCATTATTGCACACCAGCCTTCAGAAGGTTTGAATAATACAATGAGATAGATATTAAAAGCTACACAGAAAGTGATGGCTGATGGGACATACAAGTACTAAGAAACAAACTTAGCTGCTTGACTAGTTAATAGTAGAGGATCAAATAATTGACCTGACCCTGAACAAGCAAATTGTTTTCGTACCATGGAAGGAGATACATTCCCCATAGCATGTGTAGG
>NW_010395433.1:0-1870 GCF_000710305.1 Buceros rhinoceros silvestris | reverse complement strand
GGGAAACGGCTGGGAAAGACAGCAGTATTTGCTCCTCCCTTCAGAAAAGGCAAACCCAGTCATGGGATTGCTTTCACTCAAGGATGTTTGAACATTTGGTGAGTAATGTAGGAGGATGGGAAATCCAGTGTGTATCTCAAGGAGATCTAACCTAGGGAGAAAATAACCCGTTATTGGAGTTATATGTTATAGGAAGTACTACAACAGGAATCACTGAATCAGTGGAGGATGAGACTTGCAAGATGCTGTGCAAGCGCAGAACTGACCTAACCTGATCCGGCTTTGGTGTCCAATAACTCAACACAATATGCTGCATCTCCTGTCCAGAGTGACCATCATAACTGATAGAACCCAAACCACAGATCAAATGAACACAGTGGAGATTTTATGGATATAGCCCATAGTATAAGGGAATGATATCTGTGTATACATCAAAGGGCATGAAAGGCGTGGGTTAATGAGGATGTGTTGGATGTGTTGGATTGCATGACAAAAATGGTATGGAATAAAGGGGTGGAGATTGTACTGCGTCTGGCTGAGATGTAGTTAATTTTCTTCACAGCAGCACATGTGGTACTGTGTTTTGGATTTGTGACTAAAACAGTGTTGATAACACAATGAAGTTTTGGCAGTTGCTGAGCAGTACCTGTGCAGTGTCAAGGTGTTCTCTTTTTCTCCAGCTCTGCTCCCCCTTTAAGCAGGCTGAAGGTGTACAAGAAGTTAGAAGGGTATTCAACCAAGAAAGCTGATCCAAACTGACCAAAGGGATATTCCATAACACCATGATCAGCAATAAAAACTGAGAGAAGAGTGTTTTTTGGGCAGGTGGATGTTTCTCAAAGAATGGATGGCCATTGGTCCACTTGTGGGAGGTGGTGAGTGATTGCTTAAATTATTTTTTCCTTTTTTCTTCCTCTTTCCTTTGCATATTAATATACCTTCATATCAGCCCAGGACTTTTCTTGCTTTTCCTATTCTCTGCCCCTCTGAGGGCAGGGGCAGGGAGCTAGTGGCTGTGTGGTGCTTGGCTGCCAGCCAATGGTAACCTGCAACTGTCATTTCTGCAGTCTGTCTCTGTAAGGTACATGTTAAATTCTGATAAAGGAAAGGCGAAACAAAACACCTGCAGTTTTTTCATTTTGTTTCCTATAAGAGGAAAGATCCTGAACATCCTGCAATTACTTTAAAATAACACGAATATTCTGCAGATGTACTTCACAATAGTCACAGTCTGTATGAGGTCCTCGGGAAAGGGTTAGTATTGCCAATATTGTGAAAAATTAAGTGTATAACCTGCTAGGGAACAAACATGAAATACAGGGATATCTTCAAGGGACTACTGGTATGTTTGTAGTGATGTCAGCTCCTGTCGTCCGCTTTGTTGAAAACATGGTGTTTTAAGAAGAACAATATTTTACTTAGAATTACATAAACCTTTTCTACTTTATAGTTTCTGTTCTTCCTTCTCTGAGCTATCCTTCATGAGCTCTGGAGGCCAGTTCTTATACTCCTATCTAACTGGGTATAACTGCTCCTCAGCCAGTGTTCTGGGATAACAGAGCAATTACCCTCTACCTTACTCAAGCCAACTCCTTTGAAGACCTGTCCAGTAGACCCCAGTTAAAATAAGGAGGGGGTGGAGGCGTGAAACAGAAACAAAAATAAAAATGGAGAGGCAATACTGTGCTGCTTAATGAGGTTACTGTAGAAAAGAAAAGACAGGGTATGAAATTCTGAGAATTATTTGGAAAGCAGTTGTTTTGGCTGAGTTTATCACAGGTTGCCAGTGACAGGTAAGAGGGGTTTGAGGAGGACTGTAGAAACTCGTGGGAGGGGCTGGCGAGGCGGGGGCGTTGCCAGGGCAACGGCG
>NW_010395432.1:246-1646 GCF_000710305.1 Buceros rhinoceros silvestris | reverse complement strand
CCTGTAGCTGGAGTAAGAAGGCTTAGTCAGTAGACTCCCCTTGATCGGGTAGTCTGTAGTAGACACCAGCCACAAGGTTCCCTTGGTCTCTAATTCTTACCCATAAGTTCTCCACCTGCTCATGGACCTGTAGCTGGAGTAAGAAGGCTTAGTCAGTAGACTCCCCTTGATCGGGTAGTCTGTAGTAGACACCAGCCACAAGGTTCCCTTGGTCTCTAATTCTTACCCATAAGTTCTCCACCTGCTCATGGATATTCTTCAGGGACAGCTCTTCGCATTCTATCCATTTTCTCACATACAGGGCAATACCTCAGCCTCTCCTTCCTCTCCTGTCCCTTCTGAACAGCCTGTAGCCATCAATAGCTGCACTCCAGTCATGGGATTCATCCTACCAAGTTTCAGTAATGGCAATCAGGTCACAGCTTTCTAGCAGCACAGTGGCTTCCAGCTCCTCCTGTTTGTTGCCCATGCTGCATGCCTTGGTGTAGAGGCACTTCAGCTGAGCTGTCAGCCACGTCACCTTCTTGGAAGAACTCCCCTTAATTCCTTTAAGATATTTCACCAATGTTTCCCTGTTGGCTCCTATTCCTCAGGACCCTCTGGCTCACCTCCATAAGACTTCAGCTGTGCTGCAGAGTCCCCAGCACACCTCAGAGCAACAGGCTGAGGGCCCTCATTAGCATCCTGTCCCTCTAATAATGGCATGTCATCTCACAACTTGTCACAGGTAAGCCTGATGCTATCCCCCTTCAAGTCTAGTTTAAAGCTCTGTCAATAAGCCCCACAAAATCTTGAGCAAAGACCCTCTTCCCTCCCGCTTTGAGAAAGGGGAGTCCCATTGACACCAGCAAGCCTGGTGTTGCATAGGCCATCCCATCAGGGATTTCCTATCCCAGCTCGCCTTCCAGAAGCCCGACCTTCTGGAACTACAGCCGTTCCACGGCAGACCACGCGCAGACGCTGCGGGAGTTCCAGTCCCAGCTCGCCTGCGGGTCGCTGGTGTGGAGTAATAGTGGCACGAACTCTGATCGTGGATCAAAGACACACGGACTCTGATCCTGGATCAAAGACATTTGTTAGCAGCACAGCAAGCTTTATATACCCTCTGCCCCGAATAGCAGCAGTTTTCCGCTAAACAATAAGCTTCTATCCAGCTTCTAACAAGCTTCACTGTCTTATTAGTTCAGTTTCACTCCCTTATTTCCCAACCGCTAGTTGTAATGATTTCACCGCTAGTTGTAACGACTTCTAGCATGTGGTAGCGTCTTCTGTATCTCTTCACAAACTCCAAGGCTTACAGCTCACCAGAGCAGTAACAGCCTGGCCTTGAGCCATTGATAAATCAGCAGCTGTTCCCACCCGCTGGCTCCCTCAGCGCACAAGGACGAAGCCGACCTGAG
>NW_010395432.1:0-234 GCF_000710305.1 Buceros rhinoceros silvestris | reverse complement strand
AGCATGGTAGTGTCTTCTGTATCTCTTCACAAACTCCAAGGCTTACAGCTCACCAGAGCAGTAACAGCCTGGCCTTGAGCCATTGATAAATCAGCAGCTGTTCCCACAGGCTGGCTCCCTCAGCGCACAAGGACGAAGCTGACCTGAGCTCCAAACAGGCTGCGGAAGAGGTAAACAGGGCAGGAGGGCGCTCGGGAGGGAGAACCTGGCCTCTGAAATACACAGACCTTTGTG
>NW_010395431.1:7323-10514 GCF_000710305.1 Buceros rhinoceros silvestris | reverse complement strand
CCCTGTGCCACGGGCTCTCCCCTCCGGGCACCGTCCGGCGCTGACCCCCAGCTCAGCCCTTTGCCAGACTCGCCCTCCGGCCAGCCAGGGGAATCGGGTGAGCAGCCCCCAGCCCCACGCTGCAGGTCCGAGGGGAAAACGCCTTCTGGGTTGCAGAGCAGAGCTGTGCTGCCCGCTGGCCCTGCGCTGGGCCGTAAGGCTGGGCGGAGGGAGGAACACGACAGGACACCACGCTCTACGCTTTGATCTGGGCTTCACGCCACTCACCATTTTCCCCTTAAAGTAAACATTTTAAAATCCTTTCCAGGTGTTTCTGTAGCCTCACTCCTGCTTGCCTCCGTTTTCATCCTTTCAAGGCAGGTTTTCTGCCCTCACCTGCCACAGCAGCATTTCCCTCCTGCTGTCTTGGGAAGGGGTGGCATCAGTTAGACACTACCCTGAGCTCTCATCAGCGCTACTGAGGGGCCAGAGCCAGCGGGATCACCGAAGCAGTCCCTGGAACAGAGGAAGGAGAAGGGATGGCAGCAGCCCTCAGAGAATTCCTCACGTGTGCAGCAAGAGCTGTGCCACCAGCCAGGGAGTGCAGCCCGGTCAGCCCCAGAGCCAGGCCACCGAACTGCCCGGCGAGTCCCTGGGGCACAGCGGTGCATAAGGGACAAAGCAAGAGGAAACTGGTCCTGCCCGGGTGCTGGGGAGGACACTGGAGCTGTTTGTCATTTCTGTTTTTAAAACGAGCTCACAGTTAAGGGCCAGAGCATACTTTCAATCCAGCCCAGAGACCCACTGACCATGATCTGCAGGCTTAGGGGTAATGGGGTGACCCAGACCATTTCGGTTACTGGGAGCGAGGTGCATGCCCAGCGCTTGCTGTGGGGCAGGCCATAACAGCGAGGTCGCGTTAGAAAATAGCGGGGCCTTTACGCCATGGCCGTGTGCTGAGGACCTGTTCATGCATCAGTGGCACACTCTGGGTTTGTGCCAGCAGAACTGTCACCCCTGAGAGACAACCTAGGCACTGAGAGAGCTTTCTGATCTGAAGAGGACAGAGGCAGACCCCGTACAGAGAAGCCAGGGGCCAACAGGCATGTTTTCCAGCAGGAAAAAGGATAGGGCCACTGGCATGTGCAGCCAGAGGGTGGTCCAGTGGGGACATCTGGGTGGGTTCAGCCCATGCCAGGCACCCACACAGCTAGGCATATCTCCCAGAACCTCCTCCTGAGCACACCCAGAGTGCCCCCAGCACCCTGCAACTCCCTTACCTGAGTCTCCCCAGCACTGCTTCCAGCTCTGGGCATGCAACACCCCAGCCAGAGCCACCGGCCCAGCACCCACCCACAGCACCCACCCACAGCACCCACCGCCAGCCTGGCCTCCCACAGGAGGGCACTAGCAAGCCACAGGCCTGCAGAGATGCTGCAAGGCTGCCTCCAGCCAGCTCCACCCCTTGAACATCTCCTTCCCCTTCAGCCCCAGGTGTTTCAGGACAGTCGGGCCCCTGGCACTCTTTAACCCCCTCCTGGCCAGTGCATGGTCAGCAGTTCCCACCACATGCCAGCAGCTCTTACAGTAAGGAAAAGGAATCATTTGATAAAGGAAAGCACCTTTACACCCGTGAAATCATGGCTGATGCTGATCTTCCATAACTGGTACTCCCTTCCATCAGCTCCTTCATCTCCTTCCCTGTGCTGCAAGTCCCAGTCTGAAAATGCCGCCCAGGAAGCCACAAGAGGTACCTGCAATAAAAAGTATTTGCAAGGTGCGAAAGGTCTCGTCCTAAAGCCTGAGTGGGTGTCAAATGCTGTAGCCTCCCCCAAAATTATTTCTACGAGCTCTTTCATTGCCTGGCACAGAAAGATGCCACAAGAAGACCGGAGTTCTCTGAAAAGAGGGGGAAAGGCCCCCAGACCAAACGCTCTGACAAATACAGCCTGTGGCAGCAGTTGCTGGAGCAGAGTTTCTCAAACCTTGTGTTTCGCATCTGTTTTGTCATGGCTGTTGTAGGTGGGCTCAATGCACGATAAATCAGGGTAACAAACTTGTGTTTACCGTGATCCCTTCATCCCCTAGGATCCCAAAGAACATCATTTAATTGCACTCAGCCTGCACATAGATTTTGTAAATAAAGGAATGATGAATTAGCACAGCTGCTGCAGCATTCGCACAAGTTACTAAGACACAAGCTCCTTGTGCAATCAATCCAGACTTATGCTTCAGCGTTTTGTCATAAATTGAGGTCAGGAAGAAATGTTCTCCCTACCTGGAATGCAGTGCTGCTGAACTCGTTGAGTACAGGAAGACACTTAAGGGTGTAGCAATGTGTCCTCCCTGTGCACATCTCAGAAATCGCTGCAAATACTCGTTTGATGGAGGTCCCCTGCAGTAGACGAGCACTGATCCTGCACAGCAGCAGGAGGAATGTGTTGTGGAGTGGCCAGGAGAGATTATCTGCCTCACATTAGGCACGATCCCTTTGTCCTTAAAATTGGTATCTCATTGCTCCCTTTGTCCAGCAAGAGAAGAGAGAGGGCTGAGTCCAGTGCCATGGTCTAGAAGCCCCTCCTTTGCCCAGTCCAGCCCTGCTGACGGCTCCCACCATCACGCTCAGTCTCTGTTTAGCATGCAGAGGGTTCAAACGCTGCTTCTGGAAACTAATTGGCCCAAGGGGCCTCCTCATGGGCGAGGGGTTGGTGGATTCCCCTGGCTGACAGTGTTACAGCTTCAAACTTCCTGCTTATCTCCCACCGAAGGCCTCGCAGACACCACCCAGAGCTAAGCCCTCCTCCCAGGCTTGTTTTGCTGCCCCAGCCCTGGCCCCGGAGCAGCCTGTCTCAAGCATCCTTGCCATGCGCTTCCTCATCACGCCCCAGCTGCAAGATCCCTTTCCTGCTTCCTGCAAGAAGTGTGAACTGTTCCTTGCACTTTGGCTGCTAAAACGCATGGTAATTACCCCTAATCAGTCTGCAGCAAAAACACCGGCTACAGCAGAAGGGGGGCAGCCACCAAGAAGAACGGAACCCAATTATTGCAAGTCACTGATAAAACCGGATCAAAGAGAGTGGAAATGTTGTACCAGCTGTAAAAAGCCTGCCCCGACCAAGGCTCTTCCTTGGAGAAAGGTCCTTTCCGCCCACAGGCCATCCCTGGCTGGGACCTCTGCGCATCCATGGGGCAGTTTCTCATGTTTCTTCAGC
>NW_010395431.1:6728-7174 GCF_000710305.1 Buceros rhinoceros silvestris | reverse complement strand
GAACCAGCCGGCACCGGCCTTGGCTGCGGAGCTCTGGCTCCAACCACTCTGCCAGGCGCAGGGCTCCAGCTCTGGAGGGGGAATCTCAGCCAGGTGGAGCGAAACCTGCCAAGGGGCACAGTGGCCAGCGCAGCCCTTGCTCTGGGACCCTGCACTCAGGAACCTGCTGGTTTCCTCTTCTCAGCCGGGCAGACTGGGATGCAGCAAGTGCAGCGGGACCAGCTGCAGGAACCAGCCCAGCTTTGGGGTCAGAGACAATGTCAAACTACCGCTTGCATGAGTGTCCGTGCCCAAACCGGGAGCCTGCCGTGTGTTTGCAGTCCGAGTGCTGCACCCTCGTGTGGACCCAGGACGGCGTTTAAGTCAGCAGCCAGAACGGGACGGCGCGAGGTGGGGTTTCGCCTCTCTGGGCTGCCCCATGCCTGGCCGAGCAGAGGAGGCAGTTG
>NW_010395431.1:5038-6460 GCF_000710305.1 Buceros rhinoceros silvestris | reverse complement strand
CACGGCCATGGCACTGGTGCCACGACCCGTGTTGTAAGGGCAGTTGGCTGCCAGCCTGAAGGCCCTGTGCCCACTGCCATCCCAGCCGGTGGTGTGGGGTGCCCGTCCTCCCTGGGGCAGCCCCACTGCTCATCCCAGGCCCTCGCTGCAGCCAAGAGATTTGCACGGCTGATAGCAGCAGTGGCAGGCAGAATCGGGAGGTGGTGAGGGAGAGAAGGAAACAGCCCTTATGGGAAAGAGAGGCTGCAGAGACAGAATGCTTATAAATCACTCCTGGGCCTGCCAAGCCCCTGCCAAGCGCCTGGTAGATTGCGTTATGCTATCTGGAGAAAGTTTAATATAAAAAGCCAATAATCCCCGTGATAAGGTGGTGATAAGGGATAGCGTGGCCTCACGTCCCATAGGAGCTGGCCCAGAGCCCAGCCTCCCCCCGCCATCCCCAGCACCACCACCACCCCAGTGCCTCTTGCCTCCCAGGCAAAGCCAGTTGGCCGGGCAGGGAGCTGGGACCTGGCCTGGCCACAGCGGGTGGGCGGTGGGGGGGTGGGCTGCACTGCAGGTGCCACATGGGCAGCGCGATGCTCAGGCCCTCAGCAGTGAGGTCTGCCTCCAGCCCGAGCCCTGAGCGCTGAGAGCAAACCAGGCAGCTGGCCACGCTGGGGCAGGGGCAGGCAAGAGGCTGTCAGGCAGCTCAGCAAGGTGGGAACCTGGTGCCCAGATGCCAGCCCTCTGCCAGCCTCTGCTCTGGCACCCAGGGTTGCTGCTGGGTCCCTGTGGGGGCCTGACCTGGGTCACAGGCAGTGAGTCCGCGTGGGTCAATCACAGCGGCATGTGGAGAGGGGAGAAAACAACCTCTGCTCTGGGACAGTAGGGCTGCGTCATGGGACATGTGGGAATGGCCCACAGGCAACTTATCCAGGAAATCCTGGCTGAGACTTGCTCTGTGAAAATGCCTCCCTTGTCCCCAGCACCTCTCCTCGTGTCCCAAGAGATGCTGCCCCTTCCCACACACGGCCCCTGCTGACTGTCTGCAGCAGCGAACTGCTGGTGGCGGGGTCTGAGGAACCACAGAAAGAGGACCCTAAATGTAGTCCTGAGAGGCTGAAGCAAAACACAGAATTAACTCCTGCAGCTTCAAGGCACTGAAAACCACGCGGCTCCACACTAAGGCCAGCGGGGACGCTTTGCGTAAGGGTGTTGCTGCTGTGCGTGAGCCGTCGAGGTCAGGCACGTACCCGGCGCGGCTGGTGCGGAGCAGACGCAGGCAGCTCCTCTGCTCAGCCCCGGCCAGAGCCAAGCTGCAGGGCTGGGCACAGCAGGAGCCGGCCCCACCGCCGTGCTGCCAGCAAAGATGGGCTGGGAAAACGGGAGATTGGAGGGGGAGAAGCCTGTTAGCACCAGCAGCGTGGCGTGGGGCAGGCT
>NW_010395431.1:438-4925 GCF_000710305.1 Buceros rhinoceros silvestris | reverse complement strand
ATCGCCCACGAGCTGCCAACCACCACGCCTCATAAAGTGCCTCACGGCGTCTGACTGCACGGTGGCAGTGGGGGCTGGCACTCTGCAAAGCCAGGCAGGACATCCTGGGGAGGGACTGGGATTTGTCGGCAGCCGGCGTGTGGACGGCAGATGATGTTTAATGAGTTTGGTGGCTGTCAGACCTTTTCTGCAGCATTTGAACCACAGCGGAGGAGCACAGGAGGAGGCGCTGGCTGAACCACGCCGCCTCCAGCGAGGTCCTCTCCGCAGCGTGCTGCAGCGCGCAGGGAAGCCCGAACTTCTCAGACTTGATCCTGTAAAACGCTTGTGTATGTGGTCAGCTTTAGGTGTTGGGACTCAAGAGTGCTCCTGAGGCGGAGGGGAAAAGATAAAAGTGTCCTTGTCTCAGGGCCTGAATTGCTGCTGTGCCTTTTTTATTTCTTCCTCTTTAATTCCAGGTAAAAAGAGGCAGTATTCTCAGGGTAAAAGCAGGATCTTCGAGCCTACATTTCCATCGCAATGACAGCATGACTTTCACCTTGTGTCCAGAGCTTCAGAGAAGAAAGTGTCTGTACAGCCTCTCTCCTTGAGCCAGTGCTGGAGTGGGATATAATATCTGAATAATTTACAAAGGCTCTTCATTAAACAGATTTATTTTTGGCAGCTTTGTTAGACTGCTCCTTTTAGGAATGAAGAGGAAGTTTCTCCGGTCTCATTAGGACATCCCTGTATGAACCCTCCGTGCTGGGGCTGGGGGCTGGGACAGCCTATTGCTCCATTAGCAATGCTAAATATAAACTCTCGGTCCCCAGGTAAGCAGCCTCCAGCACCAGTGGCCAGGCGACCTGGCGAGCAAGGATGTCTCTAGACACGCATGTCACAGGAGGTGGGAGCGATGGCAGGATCTTCCCTCCAGTCACTGCAGGCAAGAGACCAGCATGGAAGAGGTGGAAGTGGCTCCTCCAGCCCCCAAGTCCTGGTGACCCCTTTACCAGCCTCTCACACCACATCACCATGCAATGTCAGGCCTTCCACTGAGCTGTCCACATCAGCAGCCGAGTCTCTGGCTCCCCTCTGTGGCCCCTCCTGAAGGTGGTCCAGCTTCCTTACGAGCTGACACGCTCCACCTGCCAGCTCAGCCCAACCCCAACCCAGCCCTGGGTGCAGCCTGGCCAAGGTGCTGGGAGAGTGAGGGGGGATCCATCTGCTTCAGCTGCAGCTTTCCAACACTGCCATAAAACAGCCTCGCAGCAGACAAATGTTGGTTCACTTGGAGAGCTCCTATATGTGTGCTCAGAGCTCCCTTCCTGCGCTGGGAAAACCCTCATTTCCTGAGCCAGGTCTGAGGCGGGCGGTGGGAATTCCCCTCCTTTCACCAGGGTGCGTTGAAGGCAGGCTCCTCCACGTGCTGTTTTGCTGCCATGCCCAGGCCATATTCACCCCTGCTTGCCCATGCAGGCCCACGGCTTGGGCAAGGTTATAATTCCCCCCTCTTCAGCTGCAGATGCATTGCCTGGCTGGAGACAGGCCCATTAAAGAGCCATTTACTAGGCACAAGTGAGTTTGTGTTCCTCTGGATTGAGATTTGCCAAGATTATACCATAAATTAGTCTGTTTCCTGGAAGAAAGTAAGGAGAGAAATAAAAAAAAGATAAAATGGAACATTTTGTAGCCAACATAAAAGCCAATAAAGGAACATTTCATTTCCCACTTGGAAGGGAGCGATGGTGAGTTGCTGTGGTGGGGGCGAAGGCAGCATGAGCAGGGCTCCTCTGCTTTCATCGCAACCAAGAGGAGACTTGAGAGGCACATTCCTGTTGCCCCCCACTGCTGGGGAGCCCGGCTGGGGCCAAAGCTACCAGCGAGCTGGCAGCGCGGCTGCCCAGCCATTCCCCCCAACACACACCCCGGGGAGGCACCGCCAGCCCTTTCCGGAGGCTGGTGCCTGAGCTGGGGAACTGCGCGGCAGAGCCGAGGAGGATGCATGCTGCTGAGCTGAGGGAAGCTCGAGTGGCTCAGTGATGGAGAGGCAGCCTGCCCGGGGCCCAGGAAGAGTGCCTCTGCATCGTCTTCTGGGAAGTTGAGTCTGCTCGTCATCACCTCTGCTGTTTAAATAAGTCCATCATCCACAGGAGCCTGGGCCTGGGTGTATCAAGGACAAATGCTTCATGGCTTCGTCGGTACCATCCTCAGGAATACCTGCTGCTTCAGGTTGCTACGTGGCAACTGTGCTGCTTTATCTCATACGGGAAAAACTTCCATCCAAGTTAAAGAAGACATTATAATATCTAGAAGAGCAATGAAGGAGTGAGCAGAGATGCTTCCTGGCTTGGCAGGCAGACAGATATTCCTGAGTGTCTCACAAAAGCATGTGCATAGCTGTGCTAAAAGGCAGCCACCACCGGGTAAAGAAGGCGCCTTTGGCCCTGGCTGCCTCCTCATCCTCATCTTACCAGAGGGGACTGATAAGGCGAGACATCCACCTGGGACTTCATCTCAAAGTTTGTCCTGCTCTGCACCACAGCCAACCCCTGCAATATCCTGGAAGGGAAGATACTCACCAACAGCAACCCCTCCGCAGGCGCGGCACACCGGACCGTCCTTCAGCACTGCCAACTGGGAGAAACAACCTGCCTGGTGTTCAGCGGCCAGCTCATGGGCACGTTGCACAGGGCAGATGACACTATGGTTTAGGTCTCTAGCTGCTGTGCTTATCTGTTCTTTAAAAGCAGCAGCAAACGTGAGCCTCCCGACCCACACTACACCCAAAGGGTTTTTTCGAGTAGGAGTAACTTCATAGAACAACAACGGAGCCCTTCTGCAAACAAAGCCTGCCCAGTGCAAATCCCACAGGCAGCAGCCGTGCAAGAGGATCCCAAGCTCTGAGTGCTCCCCTAGGGATGAGGTGGCCCAGCTCAGAATCTTCTCAGCGGCCAAGTGCATGGGCTCGCAGTGACAGCTCGTGCACCAGCGCTCCCACCGCTGAGTGTGGGAGAGAGCCTGCAGCCCCTGGTTTCGAAGGTGTGATTCACAGTACAGCATTTGCATGCCGGACATTCCTCTGCACTGAGTGCCATCGTCCCTGTAACTGATGCCTAATTCCTGTAACGGAGTGGGACTGTCACCTGCAAGGCAGTCTGTGCAGTGTGGGGGGCCAGGGACGGTAAAGCTCTCAACCCAGGCACCGTGTATCTGAACCATTACGTAGCTGAGGGCCAAACCTTCTGCATCCCGTCGCCCCTCCACACGGCAGCAAGGTGACAAGGCTGGCAGGGAACACAAGACATGCTCCAGACGTGCTCCAGCACCTCCCGGGGAAGGTAGAGCTCACCAGAGAGGGAGGCCTCAGCTTTGTGGGGGACAGCAGTGACCTGGGCTGGCCTCCTGTGCGCACCACTTACAAACCGCAGCTCCCTGCTGAAGCCCGAGCCAGGGTGGCTCCGTTTCTCTGATTCTGACCAGCTGGGGGGAGACTTGTCTCCCGTCTTCCAGCCCTTCCTCTGCAGGGACACAAAGCCTGCCTGCACTATTAATAATCCTCGGCGTGAAGCTGCCACAGTTTTCACTAGTACGGAGACGTCAAAGTGAAAAAGCTACTGCACAATATGCAAGAGTTGTCACAATAATTCAGCTGCTCTATTGTTTTCTTTAAAAATAAATACCACAACAGCCCAGCCCACATTGCTGGAGTTATGACGTGTAGGGGTTTATTTTTAATCAGAAGACGTACTGATTTTTAAAGATAGACACAGGGCAGCATCTGAAACTGATGAGAGCTGCCAGCGCACTCACCCCCCGCTGCTATCCGCAGGCAATCCAAGGAGCCCATGACACCTCGGGTCAGGCACCTCTGGGGGTGTGTGGCTCACAAGAGGCCCCACAGCAGCAAAATCCTTCAGTAATGAAGCCTGTGGCCAAATTCCCTGCTGCTCTGCTCTCTGCTGGGATGCACTCAATCCCCCAGGACCCAAACTGCAGGGTCTCCTCTCCAGGCAGCAGGTTTGGGAGCAAAATTTGCATCCAGAGCAGAATTTTCTGTTGTTTGGAGTCGGGAGGCGTGTTTAGGTCCAGCTGCAGGTGAATTCCCTGGCTTTTGCCTTCCCTCTGCTCAGCAAAAGCAGAGTTGAAATAAAGCAAAACAAACCCTGTGTAAACAAACCCTGTTCTCCCACTTGGGGAAGGATGTGAAAATGAGTCGCAGGTGATGGCGTTCCCCGCGTTGCCAGCGCGGTGCAGATCTGTGGTGTCACAGCGAATTCCCTGGCGTTTGCCTTCCCTCTGCTCAGCAAAAGCAGAGTTGAAATAAAGCAAAACAAACCCTGTGTAAACAAACCCTGTTCTCCCACTTGGGGAAGGATGTGAAAATGAGTCGCAGGTGATGGCGTTCCCCGCGTTGCCAGCGCGGTGCAGATCTGTGGTGTCACAGCGGGTTTCAGAACCGGTTACAAACTGGAGCGGTGGCTGTGTTAACAGGCAAGCCTCCCCTT
>NW_010395431.1:0-281 GCF_000710305.1 Buceros rhinoceros silvestris | reverse complement strand
CCTAAACCCCGTAAAAAAAAGCCACACCGCCCCCAGCCACTTTACTGGGGAGGCCAATGCTCCTCTCAAGAGCTGCGGAAGGCCAGAAGACTCATCCCACAGCGAGACCCAGCGTGGTCCAGGGCTCCTGTGACCTGCTGCCCGGGACTACCGGTACCCAGCCCCGCAGGGACCCCACGCCAGGGCTCACCCAAGGCCTCCGCCAAGATCCACTGCGGTGCCTCAGCAGTGGCTGCTCGGACCCTGCAGACCCCTTGGACCGCGCCGGGGTCCCGCCTCGG
>NW_010395430.1:1023-1421 GCF_000710305.1 Buceros rhinoceros silvestris | reverse complement strand
CCTGGGGGCTGCGGCGGCCAGGCACAGGAGACAAGGGGACAAGACGCAGTGGGCATCCTGGCACCAGCGCAGCGTCTCCTCTCTTGGATCCCGTCCCCACCGCTTGTGCCCCCCTTGCAGCAGGACCCCTCCTCTTCTCCCCATTTCACCCAGAGACGTTCCCAAGTTCCTGAGCTCCCAGCCCAGAGCCGAAGCCTGAGTCCCAGCCTCCCCAGCCAGCCCCCAATCGCTGCCCCTTCTCCTGCCGCGCAGGGGACACGCAGCAGCCCCAGCCCTGCTCCTGCACCCCTCCCGGAGCAGGAGGGCAGCAGGAAGGGGGTCTCGGTCTCTCCCGCAGGGCCCCTGGCCTCTCGCCACACTGCGAAGCTCCACGTCGCCTCTGGGCTGTTCCCCCACGT
>NW_010395430.1:0-783 GCF_000710305.1 Buceros rhinoceros silvestris | reverse complement strand
TTCCCCATCGGTATCCACCAGCTGCACCGTCCCAAGGCTCCCCTCTGCCAAATGATGTGGAGGAAAGAAAAATTAACACTGTCCTGAGAGCTCCCACGCTGCAGAAGGGCTGTCAGCGCACATCAGGAGGCCAGGGCCCAGGTCACCCAGCCCATCTTCCTCCCGTGTCTCCCCCTCCTGCTTCTTCCTCTTGCTAGAGGTCCCTGGAAAGCCTGGTGGAGCCCGCAGGCTGCGGCCGAGCAGAGGGAGCTGGGCATGAGCACGGGAGCCTCGCCATGGTCGCTGCCAGCAGCGCAGCAGCCCGGCCAGCGTCACACTGGTGCTTGGGCTGGGGGGAAGCACCCTTGCTTCATCCCTTGGGGACAGCTACCCGCAGCCTCTGGGCAGAGTGAACCTGCTTTCCCCCAGGGTTTAACTTGCTCTGGGTGTGTCTGACCCCCGAGCAGCTTCCCAGGGGCAGGGAGCGGCGGGTCCCACCACGCTGCCTGGACACAGCCCTGGCACGGAGCAGCCCTGGGGTGCAGCTGGACGCCAGCCCCAAAGGACGTCCCACCCACCCAGCAGCTCGGCAGAGGCAGGCAGGGACCCCTGGAGGCCAGGCACCCCGGGACCACCAGCTGCCCCACACAGGGGTGGTGGGAAGTGCCTCCACCCGTCCCGGGGGCCGGGCTCCCCCCACTCACCAGGGCTGGAGTATTCACCCGGGTTGCCCGTTGGCAGGTAGTTCCGTTCCACTATCTCACATCCCTCTGGGCTGCAAAAGAGTGAAGGATGCCCAGGCTG
>NW_010395429.1:944-1163 GCF_000710305.1 Buceros rhinoceros silvestris | reverse complement strand
CAAAATCCACCTTAAAAATGCCCCAATTGGGATTTTTCTGTCATTTTGGCCATTGATTTGCCCCCACGTGAAATTTTGGAGGCGAAAAATCGACATTTTGGCCCCGATTTTCCGTGTCAAATCTCCTGCCCCACCCCGAAACGCCCCAAATCGACATTTTTTGTCTCAAATCACCCCTAAGCGGCCATTTGGAGCTGCCGGCCGACATTTTGGCTACCC
>NW_010395429.1:0-723 GCF_000710305.1 Buceros rhinoceros silvestris | reverse complement strand
GTCCCGCCGGTTCCTCTGCCCCAAAGATCAATTTCATCAGCCACGGGGCTCTGGCGCCACCTGGCCAAACCCCTGTCCCCGGCGGCGAACTTGGTGCCTCTGGAGCCTCGGGGGACCAATTAGGTGCCTTTGTTGGGGGCGAAAGGGTCCAATGGGGGAATTTTCAGCTGGAAATTTCAAATTTCAAATGGGAAATGGGGAATTTGGCGGTAAACCGGGGAGTGGGGGTGGGGTTTATTTCTCAGGAAAATGGGGAAAATGGGTAAAAATGGATAAAAATGAGGGAAGTTTTCAAAAAAATTGCAGTTAAAAATGGGAAAAAACGGTGTAAAATGGGCAGAGGAGCCCCAGTTTGGGTCCAAACTGGCCGGAAGGGGTAAAATCATTCCACTTTGGGGCCAAACTGGGCCAAAAGGGCCAAAGAATGGGCAGATTTGTGGCAAAAGTGGCAAAAAGAGGCAAAATAGGCCACATTTGGGTCAGAAAAGGCCCAAAGAAGCGGAACAGGCCCAGGTTTGGGTGAGGAATGGCCTAGGGAGCCAAAATGGGCCCAGAACTGCAGGCAAAATGGGCAAAATGATCCCTGATTTGGGTTGGGAATGGGCCAAAGAGCAAAAACGAGCCCAGATTTGGGCCCAAAATGGCCGTTGAGGTTTTTGTCACGGCCTGAAGCACCGTGATAGGCAGCAGAACCCCAACTACCACCATCATGAGCCCCACGAT
>NW_010395428.1:486-697 GCF_000710305.1 Buceros rhinoceros silvestris | reverse complement strand
CTGCTCTGAGCTGCCATTGTTGCTCAGGAAACAGCTAATTAGTTGCTCCTGCTAATTAGCCCAAGTCCTCCCTCATGATACCAACTGCTCCTTTCTGCAGAAGGATGTGCAGCCGATAATTAAAAACAAGAAAGTCCTTTGGCTGGAATGCGAAGCAGCCAGGGAGGCTGCCAGGAAGGCAGGTCCCAGCGTGCGTCACCAGCGGCCGCAC
>NW_010395428.1:0-337 GCF_000710305.1 Buceros rhinoceros silvestris | reverse complement strand
CCGCGCGGCTCGCCCAGCCGGGCCAGCAGCATGGGGCTCGCGTCCCTCCGGGCTGAGCAGCAGCCCCGGCCAGGGCTCTCCAGCCCACAGCAGGGATGTCCCCGCCACAGAGCACTTGTCCCCCTCCCTGGAGAAGCTGGTCAGGCACTGTGGTGTATCTGCCTGCGGCTGCCCAGAAAGGGGGGGCAGAGGAGCAGCCCCCGGCGCGGGCTGAGCCACGCCGGCAGGCCAGGGAGACCACAGGCTCTGGGCACTCTGCATGGTAAAGGCTGCGCCGCCTGCTCCACCCAGCCAGGCTCCCTCCTCCCTTCCCGGGAAACCTGCCAGTGGGGCTGGG
>NW_010395427.1:5537-7332 GCF_000710305.1 Buceros rhinoceros silvestris | reverse complement strand
GAGAAGATGCTCCTCATAGGGCGCATGTCCGCCCAGGTCCCCATGAACATGACCATCACTGGTTGTATGTTGACCTTCTACAGGTACCTGTCCCTTTTTCACCCTCCTTCACCCTGGAGGGTGCTTGGGGCAGGCACCCACGCACCCTCCTGGCCTTGGGGTAGGAGGAGACACGTGCCCTATACTCCGCAAGGCACCCATGCCGTAGGAGCATGGGTGGCATCCCCCAGTGCCAGCGGCACCCTCCTCTCTCTGGTAGGACCACGCCGGCCGTGCTTTTCTGGCAGTGGGTCAACCAGTCCTTCAACGCCATTGTCAACTACACCAACCGCAGCGGGGATGCACCCATCTCCCCGAGGTAAACATCTCTCTCTAGGTCCCCAGGGTTCCTCAAAACGCTGCAGGAGGTGCCTTGAATAACTTCCCGAATAGTGAGGGGCTGTGAGGCGGGATGGCGGGGACCTGACGCAGCCAGAGATGGACACCAGTGGGCCTGGCAGGGTTAGTGGTAGAGCTGGGAGGGGAAGCCGGGTATCCTGAGGCTATCAAAGGGCATGCTGTCCCTTCGTTGGGGGTGGGATGGGGGGTACGCTGGCTTGATGTCACCTCCTGCTCTTGCAGCCAGCTGGGAACGGCCTATGTGAGCGCGACCACGGGGGCAGTTGTCACAGCACTGGGGCTCAAATCGCTCACCAAGGTAAGGTGGTCCTTAGCCATCTCACTGGCTGGGGCACCTGGACCCTTCCCGTGGGGTCTTCCTGAGCTCTGAGCTGAGCAGGGGATTCACCCCATCACCGAGGACAGGGAAGAAAATGGAGGAAGAGTTTCTTGGGGATGGCTGCACAAGGCAGCCCATGTCCCCAGCGATGGCTTCAGAGGTGGCCTGTCCCTCCATCCCACTCTCTCCCCAGCTGGATCTCTCCAGGCTTCTTTCACTCCTTGTCTTCCCTCCAGGGCTGGGAGGGAACATGGGACTTCCTGGACCCCCTGGGCTGTCCTGCTTTCACTGGCTGGGAATTGCAGGGGAGGAGGGAATGGTTTTACTGGTGGGACTGGGACACCCTGGGGTCTTGCAGGAGGACAGTGTCAGACCCAGGGACAGCCAGCTCTGCCCCCAGATCACCTGCATGATGTGCTCCCTGCTTGCCTCCCCAGCACTTGCCAGCCATCATTGGCCGGTACGTGCCTTTTGCGGCCGTGGCTGCTGCCAATTGCATCAACATCCCGCTGATGAGGCAGAGGTGAGCCCCTGGGCTGGGACAGGGTGCTTGGGATCGCGTTGGGGTTCACCAGGCACTGGTGGGGGATGTGGGGAGCAGTGCCCTGGGTTTGCAGGGTATTTCCTTCCTGGCCCTGCTGACATCCCTTACCCTGGGGGGTTGTTTTGAGGGTTGTTTCCAAGCAGCCGGTTGTTTCCTAAGGAGTTACCGGTTAAGCTAGCTGTGAACTCCCCATCCCCATCCGGCCCCACTGAGGACCCCCCAAGTGTGATTGTGGGTCCAGCTGAGACACCCCCCTGCCCCCCCCATGACTTATTATGCAGGCAGTGGACAGGGAGTACAGGAGACTGCCAACCTCCCTTGGAGACATGCCCCTGGGCTGTGTCCCTGCCCTGTCCCTTGATCTCTCCACCTGTACGCCCTGGGGCTCCCTGACTCCCGCTCTCCCTGCAGAGAGCTCAAGCTGGGGATCCCCATCACGGATGAGAATGGGAACCGCCTGGGTGAGTCCACGGCTGCAGCTCAGCAAGCCCTTTTCCAGGTGGTGGTGTCCCGCATTGGCACGGGCACCCGCC
>NW_010395427.1:3951-5415 GCF_000710305.1 Buceros rhinoceros silvestris | reverse complement strand
TGCCACGATTGGCATGGCAGCCCCGGCCATGGGTGAGTGTGCCCTCCTCCACCCGTGTCTGGGGGCTGCAGGTGGTCCCTGGCAGCATGGGATGTGGTCCCATGGCTGGAAGGGGGCTGCAAGCACTGGGAGCTCATCTCCTTCCCCTCTACCCCAGCCATCCCCCCAGTGATCATGAACATGCTGGAGAAGAGAGCTTTCCTCAAGGTACTGCTGGTCCTGGGATGGCAGCATGGGTGGGGGGACACCCCCTTAGCTAGTCACAGTGCTGGCATCCGTTGGGGCTGGCACCCCATTAGGGAACAGACACCTTCCCCACTGACGGCAACCTCTCCCTGTCTCTGGCAGCGATACCCATACCTGAACGCTCCTCTGCAGGTTGGCCTGGTGGGACTCTGGTAAGTCACCCTCTGCCGCTGGGCGCAGACTGAACCCAGGTACGGGGGATGATGCTGCTGGGGGTCTGCTTGGCAGGGGAGGTGAGAGCTGCCCCAGAGCTCCTCAGGAGAATGCTGGAGCTTGGCCAGGCTGGTGCTCCCCCAGATAAGCGGGGTGGGATATGAGGTCCTGGGTCTGGGTATTTGCTTTCTCTTGGTGTCTCTCAAGTCTTTTGTGGGTTCCTGCTCCGTGCTGCTGTTACCCACACTGATGGGGACAGGCTTTGACCCACTTCAGGAGCTGAATGCAGCATCTGGAGCTTGGATAGGGCATCTGCTCCTGGCTGAGCACCCGGCCTGAGTCTGGGCTGCCTCCTTGCTGCTCTGGGGTCAGGCTGCGGGTGGGAGCAGGTGATTTGTGCAGCCCAGCTTCTCTCCGTATCTTTCCCTTGCAGCTTGGTGTTCGCAACCCCACTGTGCTGCGCACTGTTCCCACAGAAAAGGTGAGGAGGGGCACCTTTCCCATGTGTGCAGCCCCGTGGGGTGCAGGTGCGTGGGCTCCGTGTGCTCTCTGACCCCAAAGAGATACCTCGAGCGGTCAGAGGCTTGAAGCCGTGTGTGTGCACACACAAGTCCATGTGCTCATGCAGTGGTGCAGACCCAAAGGTCTGTGCTGGGCCATGGGGGCAATGTTCCCACGGGGTGCAGGTGGGAAAGACCCAAAGGTCTGTGCTGGGCCATGGGGGCAATGTTCCCACGGGGTGCAGGTGGGAAAGACCCAAAGGTCTGTGCTGGGCCATGGGGGCAATGTTCCCACGGGGTGCAGGTGGGAAAGACCCAAAGGTCTGTGCTGGGCCATGGGGGCAATGTTCCCACGGGGTGCAGGTGGGAAAGACCCAAAGGTCTGTGCTGGGCCATGGGGGCAATGTTCCCATGGGGTGCAGGTGGGAAAGGGCTGGCAGCAGGCGGTTTCCCAACCCGAGGCTCCCCCCTGCATTCCCTGCATCTGTGTCCCCTCGGCAGCTCAATGCCAGTGAGCCGCCTGGAGCCTGAAGTTCAAGCTCGGATCCGGGAGAAGGACCTGCAG
>NW_010395427.1:2284-3570 GCF_000710305.1 Buceros rhinoceros silvestris | reverse complement strand
CCCTCTGGGCTGCCACTGCTTTTCCATGGCCGTTGTGTATCTGTAGGTGCCAGGTGCTCAGCCCTGCTTCCCGGGATACCTGTAGTCACACCGCTCCGTGCTGAACCCCATCCCTGTGCCCAGGTTCAGCCCTGCTCTGGGAATCTCCTGGCTGGCACCCCGGTGTGTTTCTCCCACGCTCACCCTGCACCCATAGCCGTGTGCGGTGCGCGGGGAAGCGTGGGCAGCAGCACCAGGGACCTTGGGAGCGGGCATGTGGGGTTGGGAAGAAAACGGTGCTCCCCAGCTTTAGGAATCAGCAGACAATCATAGTATTTGAGGATTGAGCCTCTCTGCAGGCACCCCACGTTCCCCAGCATTCAGTAGCTGGTGCCTGGGGATGGCAGAGCAGGTTTTGGAGAGGAAAAGTCCCCATACCCAGAACTGCTGTGGGTAAGTGATTTTAAGTGCACACAATGGCTTGAATCCAGGGGCAGGCTTTCCCCGCCCAGCCGTGCGCTCTCTGCTCTCCTCTGGGCTGCTCCAGGGATTTAATCTGGTTTGCTGCTCCTTCCATCCCCAGAGCAAGTCGCACACTTTAATCCCAGCAGAGCATCCGTGTTTTTTTTCCCGTCTTAATGCCATCTCTGTTCAGGGCTGAGCTCTCCCAGAGGGGTCACTCTACCGCCTCCTGGAGCGCTTGCTTTCAGGTGGACCTTCTTAAATAGCTTTAAGTGCACTGTGGTTTCCTCTAGTTATTTTTGATAAACGTATAACGTACCTATATATACCAAATAATAAAGGCAGGTTGTTTATACAAAACCAAGAGCGAAGAGAAGCGCGATGCTTGCCTGTTTGTATACGGTGGAAGCGGACTGCCATCAGGTTGAGGATGGCCCAGGCAGGTCAGCTGCCAGGGTGCCCCTGTGCCCCTGGCGCTGGGCTCTGCTCCCCATTTTCTCGGTCGCTGCCTTTGCAGCAGCTCCAGTTGGCTTGGCCTGTGGGTAAGCTCATCCAGCTGTCGGAAGGGCTTTTTTTGGCACCGAGGGCTTTGCACCTCACCGCTGCGCAGAGGGCTCTGCTAAGCTGCTGCTCTGAAAGCTGCTGGTTTGGAGAGACAGGAGCATCCCCTTGGCTCTGCCCTTGCTCCCACCCCCTCTCCCAGTCTGCTCACAGGTCGCTCTCCTTCAAGCCCGGCCCCAGGCCTGCGCCTGCCTCTCCAGCGAGGATATTTTTATCCCGCTTTCTATGCACGGCTATCGGAGAGCATGCCGTGGCTGTCATGGGCCCCTGGCCAGCCTGCAGGC
>NW_010395427.1:1963-2210 GCF_000710305.1 Buceros rhinoceros silvestris | reverse complement strand
CAGCCTGCAGGCAGCAGCTGTGTCACCCACAGGCCAGGGCTGTCGGAAGAAGCAATGGATGTCCATGCAAGGAGACAAGGGATGGAGGCAACTATACTCTGCGGAGCTCCTGCACGGAGCCGGGATGGAGAAGCGAGAGTCGCTGCAAAGCCAAAGATGGGCAGATGCAGCAGCTGGCAAGATGAGGGCCAGGCAGCCCAGAGCCACCTTGTGCTTCCCTGGCAGGGGCTGGCAGAGGGTGCTCCCC
>NW_010395427.1:0-1720 GCF_000710305.1 Buceros rhinoceros silvestris | reverse complement strand
CCTGCTGGCCCCGGCATATTGCAAATATCTCCCCTGAGCCAGCCATTGGCGGCTTATAAATAATGCAGCCCCTCGCCATGCAATAAGGGCTTGTCAGTAGCTATTCTGCTCTCATAAATTAAAGATGAAAAGGTACAAGGCTCTTGCCAGAAAAATGAAGACAAATGTTTAATAGCTTGCCAAGACACAGGGAGATGGAGCGCTCAGGAAAAATGAATTACATTTTTATTATGTGTTTTATTGTGGTGTAATTGAACGGGATTAGCTGAGAATACAATATATTTCCAGGGCAGTGCAAAGAAAACAAAAATAATGATGACACCTGCCCACCCCCCCCACCTCCACCAGCCTGTGCAGGGACACCGTCCATGAATGCACTGCTGGGAGCTGGCCCTGAGCTGCTGGTGGCCGCAAGAAGCATGGGAGGGATACCAGAGGGGACAGGAGACTGCAGACACAGGGGGTCAGGGTGACTGGCTCTGGCTGGCTGGTTGGACAGTGTCTGGGGTCACCCTAAGAACCCCCTAGACCTGTGGGGCCAGGGTGCAGGGCAAGGTGGCACAGAAGCGCTTGGCCGTCACACTGCGTGTCCTTCGCCAGTCCCTATGTCCCCAGCTGCTTTCATCCCATCCCTGAGGTCCCCTTTGGTCTGTTCCTCACCCACTCAAGCTGGCACTGCCAGGCTGAGACCTGGCAAACTCAGCTCTGGTGGGGAGCAGTTCTGCAGTGCTGCCCTGCAAACCAGCCACACTGGTTGTCCTCTCTCAGAGGCAGCACTGCTGTGAGCCCATGGAATCGGTCACTTCGCTCGGCTACAGGACACCTGTCCCCATGGGTCTCCTGGTTGGAGGAGAAAGATACCCCCCAGCCAGTGGGTTTTGAGGGTCTGAGAAGGCTAAAGGTGACGCTGCCTCTGTGGGGGAGCCCAGGATGCAGCAGGAGATGTGGGGGAGCAGGGCTGATCTGTCCCTGACCTGACCAGTTCATCCCAGAGGTCATGGGTGAGTCCCCAGAAGGTAGCGGCTGTCCCCAGGGGTGCTGGGCAGCGCTGGACTGGGGACATCGATTGGTCCCTGGCATTTTTAATGAGCTGCCCAACCACAAGCTTTAACCTTGCCTATAATGAGGATGAGCGGCAGCAATTCCTACTGCCAGAGCCGGCTCCCCCAGCCTTAATGAGCTAATCAATACTTGTTCTCAGCTTAATTTCCAGCTAATTGCTCTTTAATGACGCCTGGAAATGGGCAGCCTCTTGCAGGGGGTGTGGGCAGACTCCCCCTCCCCAGCACCCATCCCTGGTGGCAGGGGGTGCCGGGGTGCTGGGTCACCTTCCCTGCCTGTCTCCCAGCCCTGCTGACGCTGCTGGAGGCTGGGGAGAGGGAGGGTGATAAAGGGGACAGCGGGCACAGGGCGTGGTGCTCTGGGATTGGCAGCGCCCTCCGGAGCACCCACCCCAGCTGGGGAGGCTACGCAGCCCTGTGCACCCAGGGCAGGCTGAGCAGAGGGTCCCTGCGCCCCCGGAGTGTCCCCAAGCCCCTCAGGACGCTACGTCGCAGTGGGTGTCCCCAGGGTGAACTCATGGGCTGGGGTGCAGGGAGACTGGGGAGCACTGAGCTGGCTCCAGGGTCTGCGGCCCCCACGTGCGGGGACACCGTCACGGCGAGGGGACGGGGACGAGGCCAGCAGTGACCTGGAGGTGGCAGCAGAGACCCCGCACCCG
>NW_010395426.1:8096-12847 GCF_000710305.1 Buceros rhinoceros silvestris | reverse complement strand
TGTGTCAGAGGAGGCCTAGGGAGCCTGGAGGGAGGGAGCCTGCTGTGGGGAGGGTGTCCCCTCTCTTGCTTTGCTTCACTGGAGAATAAAGAGGCGGCCTGGACGGGTCTGGTGGTGGCTGCCTGGACTTGCTGGGCTGTGGGGTGCAAAGGGGATTGGGGGGGCACCCCAAGCTCCCAATCATGTCCCCTCTCCTCCTCAAGAGGGATTGGGGGGAGGCTGGTTCTCAGAGAGGGGTGTTACTCCCCTGTGTGAGTTGGGGGGGTCAGAATTTCACCCCTATTTGTTGTGCCCAAGCCAGTCCTCATCCACCCCAGTGCCCCTTGGCACTGTGAGCTCTCCTGGCCTCCTCCATTCCAGATGGAAATGCCCGATGCCTGTCTGCTGCACAGAATTTAACCAGGGTCCCACAGTTCATGTTACCTCCTCTGTTTTTTTAATTATTTTTTTCTAAAGCTACCCTCCTCACCTCCTTCCTCCCTCTCACTGCTCTACAGGGCCAGCTCCCTTCCCTGGCAGCAGCAGGCTGTAGTAGCTGTGTTGCTAGCCCAGATACCAGCCCTGTGCTTCTGCAGACCTCCAGGGAAAGGGGTGGAGAAGGGGAAGGCTTTGCCTTTCTTATAGCTGGTTGCTATGCTTCAGGCTACTGAATTTGCTGGGGCTTCTTTAGCAGGATCCACAGCACATGCTCTTCATTTGGGGTCTGCATCCAGTGCTTCCCAGCCCCTCTAAGGCAAGCGCTCAGGCTCCCCTCAGCCAGGAAGAGCTGTGCTGGCTCTGCAGGTCATGGAGGGTAAGCTGGATTCTCTCTACCTTCGTGTGCATCAGCAGAGCTGCTAATTAGGCCCAATCTGGCTCATTCAGGCAAAGCTGTACTGCCAGGAAGACAGCACAGATGTCCCTGTGACAGGGACTGACCTGGCAGGGTGCTGTGCAAGGCTTTTCTGTGGCTGCGTAAACCCACTGAGACCTGTGCTGCTCCCCTCCTCCCTGTCCCTAATAGGTGCTCTTGTCACTGCCTTTAGATTGACATTCATGTGACCTTGTGGTGAGGTCTCTGGGCCAAAACATACCACCCACCCCAAATTTAGTCATATCTTGTTGTGGAGAAGGTAGTAGCTCTGGCTTAAACGGGGAGGAATTGGACCCTTAGATCTCTTACAGCACTGCTTGGAGAGCTCTGACTCTCCCCTAGCAGCATTTTGCAGAGATGGAATCTGAGGCATGGTGAGATGAAGTAGCATGTCACAATCCAGCAAGAGGGGTCTGCAGCAATGTAGGGTAACACCCAAGCCATTGGTGCTGTCTGTCTCTAGCCTGAGCCAGGGATGTTTGTCCAGTGACCCCTTAGACCGGCCTTGGGGCTTTATACAGTCTTGTCTCCAGAGCTGAACAACCTGTCAGCACTGGTGGAGGTTTTCCACCCTACAGATCCCCTTACAGACACTCTCGGGGTGCTTCCAGCCTCGTGCCCAGACTTTTAAAATGCTTCCAGCTGCAGTGAGGCCATGTCCTTCCCCTCCTCCCTTGTGTTTCATTGATTAAGAGTGCTAGGCCTCACTGGGGGATTTAGGAAGAGCTAATTGCAGACTGGTAATTGAAGACAGCTTGGAGTCTCTGGAAATGTCAAGGAATGAGAGACGAGCTTAGATGCTCCCGTGCATGTAAATATGCATCATCAGCTCAGCTAGAGCCTTGCTGAGGGGAGAGATGTCTGGTTTTCCCTCCCCCAGAGGACCTTGTACAGCTGCTGGGGGGGAGCAGGGTGGGGGGAACCACTAAAGTTATCTGGGGGCCTTCTGCTCCAAGGCAAAGGGGAGGTAGGGAGGGTACTGAGGGTGGGAATCCTCAGACAGGCTTGGGAGCTTGGTGTTTTTTTCTCTCAAAGCTGTCAGAACGCTGTGCTGCTGCACAGTGCCACAGGGGTTTGGGCTCAGGAGCTCGCTATGGGACAGCAGTAGGGGCATGGATAGAACTTGCTTTCAAATTTGAGGTCCCTGCAGCCACAGGGTGTTCCCTGAGGAGCAGTGAGGCGCTGAGACCCTCTCCAGAGGGGCGGGGGAGCCCCTCTGACTGCCTTGTATAGAGCCCAGCGGTGTCTGGGGTGGCGGGGATGGGGGATTCACATTGAGTTTGGGGCTCACAGGTAGAGCAGCAGAGCCAAGACAAGGATCCATCTCCCCAGGGCCTTGGTGAAGGATCTTACCTCTGTCCTAGTTTGAAATTCCTCCAGCAGCAACCCATCTCCTCTCTATGCCTCACAGTGGATGCCCCATCTGCTCCACCCCACGTTGCACAGGGAAGGTGGGTGCCAGCTGCATGGTGCAGCCTCCAGTGCGTTCATTCCCTCCTGCCCCCAGGAGGTCTCTTTTCTTGCTCCCCAAGAGTGTGAGGGCCTGCTGGAGACACCTTAGGTGGCAGTGGGTCCCTAGGAGGCATAGTCACCTGTGAAAGTGGATTTCTGCCTTGTGGTGGATTTCTGCGGCTTGAGGGGCAACAGCTCTGTGGGCAAACTCCATGTTCCCCAAACTCCATGTTGGCAGTGGCACTGGGGCACAGAGGAGTAAAGGGGGGGCTGGAGGAGGCAGCCTGGCGAGCCGTGCCTCCTCCTGCCAGACAAACAGCAGGGAAGCTGTGCTCTTGGTATTGTGAGTTGGCAGCATCCCCCAGAGTGACTTGGAGCTGTTCAATGGGGAGGAAACTGTTCCGGATGATGCAGACACGGTGCGCATGTGGCTGGTGAAGGACCTGCCTCAGCCCAGGTTTCTGCGCAAGCCCTCCTCCTCCATTCAGCTGCAAGGATGATGGATAACGTGTTCCTCAAGGCAGATGGAAGTGGGAGGGCTCTCTTCTGCCTCTGTGGAGCTACTCAGACACCGACTCCATCACAGCTTCAGGCTGTTGCTGCTTCGGTGAATTGGGGATGACTTGTGGTTTCTTGTTTCTTGTCCCCTCCCTGTTCCATGGCACTTCACTCACAGCTGCTGGTGGGCTGTCCAGAGGGGAAGGCATGAACAAAATGACCCAAGGAGATGGCAGCAAATGGCAGAGAGAGCATGAGGGGTCCTAGACTATCTTGGCTGATGGGATATTTGGTATCCAGGGAGGGACAGAATAGCCACCACAGGGTCTCAGCTGATGGGGGACACATACAGGCTGGCATGTATCTTTAACGGAGCCTTAAAGAGGCTTCAAGCTCTGCCTGTACCCTGCATAGCCCAGTGGCAGGTGTGAAACCAAGGGAGACAGGACAGCAGACAATTTGGTCCCTGTTGTGGCAAAAGCATGGTGTATGGCATTGCCTGTGGGTATGGGGTTCTGCACCAAGAAGATGGGGCAGGTGAAGAAAGAGAACCAGAAGCTGGGGCATTACCTCCAGCCCAGCCCAGTGGTTGCTGAGCGTGGAGGTTACCCTGTGCTGTGTCCCCCTGCCTGTCTCACGGCCCTGTATCGGCCTGAGGACTGAAGTCCTCGGGGGACACCAGGCAGCTCCAAGCTGTGGCCCAGGGCAGTCGTGGGGAGTCTGTCCCAGGGAGTGAGCTACACTCTAATGCAGGACTTCCTTCATCACAAGTCCTGCATTAGAGCATAATCTGGCATTAGCGCATTAATCCAGTCCTCCCCGTGGCCCAGCCCCTGTCCTCAGCAAAGTCCAGCCCAAGGACTCAGTGTACAGCTGGGCAGGAGCAGCACCAGGACACTCTCTCCCCGGCAGCCCTTTCCTGAACACCAGAGAGCAGGTGGCAGCAGCGGCAAGGTTTGGGGCTCCATCCAGAGCATCCCTGTGTCTGAGGAGGGCAGTGCACAAAGCTCTCCCCGTGAGCATCCAGGACCTGGATGAAGAGAAGTCCAGGCCAGAGGGGATTACGGTGTCAGTGCGACCCCATCCCCGCACACATTGGCAAGGGAAAAAGCAGCAACTTCTGGGAGCATCGCGGTTGGTTCTTTGGAGGGGCTTCACCAGGGGTTTCGACTACACCTGTGGGCGCCGGCTGAGACAGACGAAGTCGCTCGGCTCTTTGCAGGGAGCCAGGCCAAGGGAAGGTGGCGTCTGGAGAGAGGATGTGAGTCAGCACCCGGGGGTGGGGGCTGAGCCGAGGAGCCAGCGCAGCCGGGATGCGGAGAGGAGGAAATAGGTGGGAATTGAGAGACCTGGAGGAGGAGCAGGGGTGAGCAAGGAGGCAGCCCACGTCCCCGGAGGCAGACGTGACATGTCTGTGTAGCGAAGGCTCTTCTCAGCAGGAGAAATCGAGCAAGTGGCGACGTGGCTTTGCTAAAATAGGGAGGGGCTACTCCATTCCCCTCTGATCCCTTACTGTGGGTCTGGGAAGCTTTGGTGGAGGTGTCCCCATTAACATCCTGGCAAGAGGCTGAAGCCAGGGCAGGGCTCAGTTCTGCCCTCTTGCTGGCTAAACAAAACCAATACAATTTTTTTTTCAAGTAGAAAAAAACCCTTCTGCCTTTAATCACAAGGCAGCAGAAGAAGCTGCCAGGCCGCGTGCTCTGCTTTCTCGTTCTTCCCAGCACCAGCTGAGGCCCTTTGGGATCGTGTTCCCTCATCTGACTCTGCGCAGGGCACCCGAGGACTCTTTGCAGGTAGGTCTGGAGCTCAGAGGTGCACTGGGCCCACGCACCATCTTTCCAGCCACCTCGGACACGCTCTCTACCCAGCTGGTGCACCCCACTGCCGGGGATGGTGCTCCCCCATCAGCCCCTCAGGCTGGGCACCCCGGTCAGGGCCAGGGATGATC
>NW_010395426.1:2088-7728 GCF_000710305.1 Buceros rhinoceros silvestris | reverse complement strand
TGGGCGGGCTGGGTCTGATGGGGCTCTGGAGAGGGAGGAGGCTGATTTAGGTGGGAGGTGATGCTCTGTCCCCCACTCCTGAGAGCACAACAAGGGAGGGGGGTAGGGGGCTGCTCCCAGTGGGGCTTGGGGATGGGAGCATTCTGAGTTGCCATAGTGACACAGGCTGCATCCTCAGGCATCACTGGTGGAGTCCTGCATGGGTGTCCCCCACCGTCCCTCCTGGGTGCTGTCTCTGGGGAATGCAGGGCTGGTTCCTAGCTTTTGAGGTGGCTCCCTGGACACAGAGCCAAATGGGATCAGAGCAGAGCGAAGCAAGCCCTCAGCTGCAACCTGTTGCATTGGGAGTGTGTGGTGTTGTCCTTCTCCCATAAAGGTAACCTCCCTTTCCCCAGCATGCCCAGCCTCTGGCCCAGCACCTGGATTGCAGGGCTGCGAATGAAGAGAGAAATGGGTTTGCCCATTTGACTGCTTCCCTGGAGCAGTCATTGGCAGAGGGATAGGAGTAGGATGACGAGGGGGGAGCCCTAATGACCCACATCCCTTAATCCATGTCCTGCCCTGTGTCATGCAGTTGTCTAAGTCTCGAAGCAGGCTCCCCTGGTGGGGGAACGACCCCCTGCCCTGACTTTGAGGGAGCCAGCTGTGGCCAGGCCCTCCATTTTACCCCTGCGAGGACCAAGCCTGGGAGGGATGTGTCTCCAGCCTGGGTGCTGGTTGCATGGGTGTAACTACTCTTTTACCCCTTGCTTGTCCTCCTGCTGTCCTTGGAGACCAGGATGTGCAAGACCTAGGGATCCCAGAGGGAGGAACTCCACTCGGGAGGGATACCTCCCAGACCCTGCAGCTCCTTTCCCACACACAAGCTCCCTGCTGGCTGCACCAGGTGTCCCACTCCGCAGTCTGAGCCCTTCCCAGAGGACACTCTCACATCACATCCCCCTCCCTTAAGCTAATTAGGACAGTGACGACATCTAAGCAGATGCCACCAAGGCGATGAGAGTGACCAGACCCTGGAGGGATGCAGAGGGAGCAGCATGGAGCCCCCAGATGTGGGTGCTGCTCTGCTCTGGAGGGCACAGGGAGAGGAACTGGGGGATGCCCACCCCCTCCGTGGCAGGGGAATTACATGGCACGCCCCTTACCCAGCCGATCTGGCCCCCAGGACTGGCACCCTGCACGTCCAGTGGCGGTGTGATGGGGAGCACAGCCCCAGAGAGCAGGGACAGGCAGAGGGCAGCCCCTGAGCCCACACCAGCCACCATGGGCACCAGTGGATCTGTGGGCTTGCTCCTGAAGCTGGGCAAGCAGTGCTTCCCCATTGACCCCCACATCAATGTCACATGTGAGCCTGGCCCCACAGTTCGGGACTCCACAGCTCCTGGCATAGTACAGCCCAGCACGGACCCTCTGCAGCATCGGGCCATGCTGGGCCCAGTGCACCGTCCTGAGCTGGTTGCACAGGCCTCTGTGGGTCATGAGAGATCTGGCTCCTGGCATCCCAAATTCCCCTAGGTGTTGGCAGGGTGACAGACATCCTGCCAGGCCACCTGCATCTCCTCTTTGCCTCCAGCTGCCATATTCCTTTGCCAGCCTGGAAAGAGGGTATGTGGATGCCCTGGAGGGGTGTCTCAAGAAGCCCAGAAGTTTCCATCTCTATCCTATCCCTTGGGGCTGTGATGCCTGGAGAAAAGGTAATGCAGCAGTGTGGTGGCATTGTCCCCACCCCAGCTGTACAGGTGCTCTGGCTCAGAGGGGAGGGGATTTGCTTGGTGGATTCCCCTCTTGCCAGCTCCCTGCAGACATGAGGACACAGGTCACAGCACCTCTCTGTTTTATTGAAGACCAATCCCTTCCACCAGCCAGTGCAGAGCCCAGCACGAACAGCTCTTCTGCATGTACTGGGCCAAAGTCCTGCTCAGCAGGATGGAGACACCTCTTTGGACGCGGGAGTAGAGAGCCAGGGCTGCCCCTCAGTGCTCTGGGCTCCCAGCACTGCTGTCATTCCTCCTCCTGCTTCATCTTCACCCAGCTTTGTCCTTGGGGATGTTCCCACCTATGGAGGTGTTCCCACCTATGAAGGGGTTCCCACCAAGCCCTGCACGCGAGGGGCTAAAGCCACAGTAAAACTGGGGCATTAAACCTGGAAGTGACCAACAGGACTCAGGCTCATGTGCAGGGTGTCAGGGATCATCCTGCTCTGTGGCGTGGTCCTTGGGCAAGGAGAGAGGACCAGGGAGAGGGCAGAGTTACAGCGGCCAGGCTCTGCTGCCTCTGGGCTCTGCCCTTACTCTCAGGGTTGGCAGTGCCTCCCACATCTGCCCCTGGCATCTCCAGCACTCTCCCTGGTAGGAGTTAACCTGTGAAGGGCATCTGCTTTCCAGACCAAGGCTTTTCCTGAGGTCTGGAGGAAGCCGTCATTGCAGGAGGTGTAGGAGGAATGGAGGAAAGGAAGGCTTTGGAGACAAAGGTGGGGGACCAAGGAGCAGCAAGGAGGGTCCCCTTTCCCTGCCCATGCCCAGTGGGGCCCTCACCCATGGACACAGGTGCCCAGCTCCTGACTCATCTCTTCAGGGAGAGGAGAAGGCAGGCCAAGGTTGGGGGCAGAGATAAGGACACTCATGGGTTGGGTGGTACGTTGCAAAGGAAAGAGGGGGCACAGTCCCTGCCAGGAGGAGAGCCCAGGGTTTTTACTTCCATTCACTCCCTCCTTTAGGTATCTATGTCTGTTCCCATGATCATGGATTCCTCCTCACCCTAAATTTAGATGGCTTGGCTCCTCCAGCCACCCACATCTGGGAACCAACCCAGCTACCCTGCAAGCAGCCCTCGCCCCCCACTCCACTCCCCAAATCTAAAACAGGGTACCTGAGAGCAGGGCACAATCCCACCCCCCGCATCCCTCCCTGCTGAGCTCCCCTGCTCCACAGCACCACACTGCTGGGGACAGGGAGGTCCACCTGGTGCGGCCAAGCCTCTAATGGTAATGGTTGTTCATGTTGTTGAGGTGGGAGGCTGCCATGGCGCTGAACGGGGCAGAGGGTTGGAGCCCATGCCCAGGGTAGAGCGATGGGCTAGAGCCAGGCCAGTAGGAGAAGCCAGCTGGCGTCACCCCTGAGGTCATGAGGTTGAGTTTGGAGATGCCTGAGAAGGGCAGTGGGGCCAGGTTGCCCTGAAATTTGTAGAGGGTGTGATCGGGGGCAGCTGGCTGGCACACCTGCGCCAGCCCATGGAAGTCGAACTTGTAGGCGTAGCGCTTGCCGTGGACCTTGGTCATGATGTTCTTGTCATAGTAGTAGCGCAGCGCCCGGCTCAGCTTATCGTAATTCATGTTGGGTTTGCTCTTCCGCTCACCCCAGCGACGTGCCACCTCATCAGGGTCGATCAGCTTGAACTCCCCGTTGGTGCCTTCCCAGGCGATGCAGTTCAGGTTGGCCCGGTCCGAGAGCAGCTCCAGCAGGCACTGCCACAGCTGGATCTGCCCGCTGCCTGCAAGGCCAGGCCCCAGAGAGGTTAAAGCTCCTTCTCAGGGCACAAGGAGCAGGGCAGGATGTGCCCTGGTGTCCTCAAGCCCCTCCCAGACCCAGGTTTCAGATGCACCTCATTGCATTTTCCCTGCTCTAGAGACTTAGAAGACGGTAACAAGGTTTTGTCTCCTTTGCAGCACCCTTACCTCATCCTGCCACCCAAGCAAGAAGAGAAGATGCCCCTGCAGCTCTGAACAGAGTAAGAGTGCTCATTTCAGAGGTCAACAAAGGCTGTAGTGGGTCTGAATTCAGGGTCCCCACATCCTCCCTGCCCTCATTCACACCCCACTGACGATGAATACTTGCTCATTTGCTTTGGTGTGAGGATCTAGCCTGATTCTTTCACCTGAAGCTCCAAGAAGGCAGTATCTGCCCATCTCTCAGGGCACTGTGCCCTGCAAGGATGTCTCCATGGTGAGCTGAAGTTGGAGTGCAACACTGCTCTAATCTGCACCCTTGGCAGGCACAGGCAGGTGTTAGGGAAGGTGAGACCAGGACAGGGCAGGACCAGCTTTGAATCAGGTGCATATGTTTCTTATTTCCAGAGGAAAACTGTCCTCTCTGAGCCATGGCCATTGCACCTGCAACTTGAACTGAGGAGCACTCTTGGTGGATGCCCAAGATGCTCCTGTGCCGGGCTGTGCACACACAGGAGCCTGGCACATCTGGATGTGCCCATGGTGAGGCACAAGGGACAGGCTCTGCTGAGAGGAGAGGGTCCCTGCACCTTAGGGTGACGAGCTGTCCCACCTCTGTGCTCCAGCCACCCTGCAGAGCAGCCCTGCACTTACCTAGACCCCCCCACCTCTCCATACTCCCTCCCAAGCAGCAACCCTTGCTCATCCATGCTCCGGATTCTGGCCCTTGCAACACAGGCTCTTCCTGTGGCAGAGGAAGCATTTGTATTTCATCCCCCTCTCTGTGCTTTTATGCCACTATTTTGTCTAAAGGTGCTTTGATCCCATATAGAGGTTTATCACCCATGACCGCTGCAGCAGGTGGTCCCACAGCTCAGCTACATTTGCCACAAAGAACCGCCTTGTCTTCCTTTGTTTCGCACCCACACATTTTATCTGGTGCCTTCCCAATTCTTGCTCTGGAAGAAGTACAGAGCAGCCGTTCCCCATTCATCCCCATTCCACCAAACCCCTTTCAGACATCCTGATCCAGGCAGTCGAGCCCAGGTCTTTCTGAGGTCTTGTATTTCCAAATACAATACCTCGGACAGAGGTGGGGGATCTCTCCTCCTTAGGGTACATCTGCAGCCCTCGCCTCTTCTCCATCCCTGCAGCCTCCACCCTGGGCTCCTACTATCCTCCACCCAGGGAGTGCCCCACCCTATGCAAGGAGGTGTTGGGGGGTGCGGTTGGGTGGGGTGGCGAGGCTCAATCCTGCCTGCCGCAGGGTGCTATGCTGCAGTGCCCAGCAGCTCCCCAAGGGAACCTCCGGGATCCAAAAAGTTCCTTCTCACCACAGCGCAGTGTGTAGAGTACAACTGGGGCAGAGTCTGCAGTGCAGAGGCAAAAGGGATCCCCAAGTCCCAAATTTCCTCCCCCTCCCACCCCTAAACCAGGGCTCCCTTTTTCCTTCTCTGAGTATCCCCTGATCCCTGTCTCCTTGCCAGGCAGGCAAGCTCCATGGCCCAAACGCCACAATGCTGGCCCCGCAGCCACCTGATGACCAGCCCTTCTGCGCTCCCCAGCAGGCTCCAGGCTGCTCCCTGGCGAGCCCTTGGCCGATCCCGGACCCTTGGATAGCTTTACCCGGACGGATGGCCCTGGCTCCCGGGGATCCATCATCCCGCAGCCGAACCGTGCTCTGCCTAAGCCCCAGCAGCTCCCTCCCGGGCAGTACCTTGCCTCATCCACCCGCTCTCAGACACGGATTTCCCAAATCCGGATTAGCCCCACCAGCTTCCGGGCTGACTGGCACCTCCCTCCCTGTCGGATGCCCCGGAGCACCAGGGAAACCCGAGCTGGGACCCTGCATCCGTCCCGTCCCGCTGCGGGGCTCCGGGGGGACCGGGGACGCCGGGCATCCCGCTCCTCTTCGCTACAACGGGACGGGGGCTCCCGACCGCCGAGGCTCGACTGCCCTGCCCGTGGGTTTTGGC
>NW_010395426.1:1304-1831 GCF_000710305.1 Buceros rhinoceros silvestris | reverse complement strand
TGCATGTGTCCCGGGGACCCCCGCTTCGGGCGGGCCGGGCAGAGCGGGGCCGGTTCCTGGGGAAGGGGCAGCAGTGCTCTTACCTTTTTGCACGCCGGGGCTGAGAGACCCCCAAGTCTGGGTCTTCCCGTCTTTGAACAAAGTTTCCCCGACTGGATCTGGGGGCGAAAAGGGGGTGCGGGTGGGAGTGGAGGGGGAGCTGGAGCCAGGCGGGACCGTCACCCCCCGGTGCCTACCCGCAAGCAGCCTCTCCGCAGTCCCCGGCCGCTCCCCCTCGCCTGACCCGCCGCCGCGGTGAAGCCAGGAAACGCGTCCAGGAAAAAGGAAATCCGATTTCCGACCGAGCCGGGGAAGCTCTTAAATAGGAATAGAAAATCCCGCAGGCTGGGGTAGGGAGGAGAGAGGGATAGAGGGAGAGAGCTGTGGGGCAGGGGGAGAGGGAGAGTAGGCGGGTGGTGTGGAAGAATGGGTGGCAGGAGCGACGAGTGGAAGGAAGGACAAGTGGAGGAGTTCAGGGAGAAGACGGC
>NW_010395426.1:537-834 GCF_000710305.1 Buceros rhinoceros silvestris | reverse complement strand
AGAGGAGTCGGGTGGAGTGGAAGAATGGGTGGCAGGAGCGACGAGTGGAAGGAAGGACTAGTTTAGTAGTTCAGGGAGAAGACGGCTGTGGAAAGGAGAGATAGGTGGAGAGGTGGATGGAAGGAAAGAAGGAAGGGAGGAATGATGAAAGGAAGGAAGGAAGGAGAGATGGGTGGATGCATGGAAAGACAGAAGGTAGGAGGGATGGGTGGATAGATGGAGGGAGGGAAGGACGAGAGATGTATGGATGGAAGAATGGGCAGGTAATGGGTAAGACACTAGAAGAACAGGCTGATG
>NW_010395426.1:0-394 GCF_000710305.1 Buceros rhinoceros silvestris | reverse complement strand
ATGGAAGGGATGGAGGATAGATAGAGGGGATGGCCAGTAGCGGGGACAGAAAGAGGGATGGAGGGACAAGTGGGTGGGGTGGAAGGATGGGTAGGAAGGACAGAAGGATGGATGGAGGGATGGAAGGACAACAAGTCGGTGGTGGATGAAGGATTAAAGGGAGGACAAATGTGCGGGCATGGAAGGCTGCAAGGACAGCTGGAAGGAAGGAGGAAGGGATGGTTGGCAGACTGGAAGGCAGGAAGGGAGGATGGATGGAGGGAGAGGGGAAGGCAGGGTGGGTGCCGGAGGGAGATGAGACAGAAGAGGGCTCCAGGGCAGCAGTGGGACAGGACGGGCAGGGGCCAGGTGCTGTGCGGTGCATGGCGCGGCAGTGGGGAAGCAGCCGAAGGGG
>NW_010395425.1:24101-25817 GCF_000710305.1 Buceros rhinoceros silvestris | reverse complement strand
CAGTCTGGTAAATGGTTACCCCGCTCCGCCGGGCGCGACCGGGACGTTGCCAGAGGCGCAGGGGCGGGCAGGGCACCCAAATCCGGCAGCATATGTAATAACGCGCAAAAATCCCACCTCGGCCTTTTTTTAAATTGATACTGGAAAAGCCTGTGATAAAGATGATACATAGCTTAAGACATCAAACCCCCACGTTATTTGAAAGGAAAAGATATAAACGGGAATGTGGCAAACAGAATGAAAAAGTTTTGCAAGTGTTTCGTAACACAAGTACAAGACTAAATGTAACCAAAGGGAAGAAAGCTAAAAAACTAAGGATGCCAAGACAATTCGCTGGGGAACTCCCTGTCACAGGAAGTTGTTGAGACCAAACGCTTCTGCACTGGAGGGGTATCACACGCGTGGAGGTACAGCAGGGTGGCACCTCGCACACCACAGCTCAGTTTCTCCAGAAAAGATCCAACAACAGTCCTTCCCACGGGGCTCTTCGACAGTGGCTTCACTTGACAAGGGTGAGATGGACTATGCATCTGACCCACTCTGTCGCTTTGCACAGAATGACATTTCAGAGTCCTCCCAATGCCATTTATGTTAAAGTGCAGATTCCTGATCTGTCAGCAAAGGTGTGGGGTTTTTAATTAAAAACAAATCAAATTTCCCAACTCGCATTATAGCTGTTAACAGTTAAGAGCCGGAGTTACATATGCACATTCTTTTTTCCTTAATTAGAAGTTCTTTCTTCTTCAGAATTTCGCAAAGCACATCCAGTTTCAAAACAGACACTATTTTTGAAAGTACGTAGTTCAAAAATCCATTCAGTCTGATGTACCTAGCCTTATCATTAATTACAAAATAACATACCCAGTTTAAAAACACTCAGACTTAACAAGCACATTGATTTTATTGAAAGACTAACAGGCAGTGTCAAGTAAAATTCGAGCTACCTACCTGTTGATTAGAAATTGTAGATTTTTCCTTAATTAGAAGTTCTTTCTTCTTCAGAATTTCGCAAAGCACATCCAGTTTCAAAACAGACACTATTTTTGAAAGTACGTAGTTCAAAAATCCATTCAGTCTGATGTACCTAGCCTTATCATTAATTACAAAATAACATACCCAGTTTAAAAACACTCAGACTTAACAAGCACATTGATTTTATTGAAAGACTAACAGGCAGTGTCAAGTAAAATTCGAGCTACCTACCTGTTGATTAGAACTTGTAGATTTTTTTTTCCCCTTTCTGCTTGGCTTACAAGCTTGGTGATGCCCAGGTAGCAACAAGGCTTGAGGAATTTGGTCTACATGATCTGTCTCCAGATCGGGACTCTGTTCAGCTCTGTTTGTTCAAGTTGGGATACATTTTGTTCACAGCGAGTCCTTTTTCTTCTTGGGAGAAAGAGAAGAAACAAGTAAACTGGCTGCAAGAGGCTGCATTCAGGAAGCTTTTGACACAGTCTCTGAGAAGCAGTTCTCTTCTCCTTAAAGTTCCCCTGAGTTCATTTTCTGCTTCTGCTATTCTCATTGCCAGTAGGGGCTAATCCTTTTGTCATATGTTGTCCCTTTCCACTTGATGCAAAAGCAGCATACAGTACTAACGCTCCCCAAAATAATTTTACACAGTTGAAATACATAGTGTGTACCCAATGGCATCTGCAAACAAACAGATGTTAGAATCTCAAGAATAAGAGAATGATATTGTAGGAAACAATTTCCCCC
>NW_010395425.1:7367-23997 GCF_000710305.1 Buceros rhinoceros silvestris | reverse complement strand
AAGATAATATTTTTGTAAACAATTTCCCCCCCCCCCCCCTAAATTCTTCTGTTTTCTGGAAAATAATTTCCTTCGTATGCCAGGCCTTCCCCAAGCCCCTGCTTCAGCCCCAGCTCTGAGCGGTCAGCCCCTTTGCAGCCTCCCGCTGTCCACACTTCTTGTGGAACCCAGCAGTCACCTCAGCTGCGTTGATGCGTGGTTTCCTGTCATCTGTGAGCTGTATGGATGCAGCTTTTTTCTGTTCTTTTTAACCTCATTACAGTTTCCTGAGACACATGAATGACAACACCTGAGAACTCAGCTCCTTAGAAAGCCTAGAGCATTCACTGTTCAGGAAATAAGGAGCCATTTCATTTCTATACAGATGTTTTAATAATTTTTAGAGATCAAACATGTTAGTTTGTTCCAGTTCATTTTCCAGCTTGTGACAACAGTAGCATTGCCTGTGTGGCTGATACTTCTGCGTTCCCAATTTTTACCTGAACTACAGGTTAATACAGGGTAACATGAAAAGAGGAGAAGGGGCACAGTCATCTCATATGGCATGGGAATGCATTTGCCCCATGGGATATATCCTGAAGTAGGGAACCCTTTAGTTCCCCAAGCTAATGCTGCCTGCTTATACAGCAGCTTCTATTCGAGGGTTTAGAAGATGTTAGACATATTGTTGCTCAAAGTTCTGGTAATATGTTAGATGCTCCATTCTTTCCAGAAACTGGAAACCAGACTGCTTTTTTGGCAGGAAACCCAAGAGTTTCTTACAATATCATGCTCTTAATTCTTGGGATTCTAACATCTGTTTGTTTGCAGATGCCGTTGGGTATACACTACGTATTTCAGCTGTAAAATTATTTTGGGGAGTGTTAGTACTGTATGCTGCTTTTGCATCAAGTGGGATTATGCTATCTTTGGAACAACACATAGCTTTCAACGGTTAAACTGTCGACTGTTTTCTACACAGTGCTTGTGTTTGTTGGCTTTTTTTTTCTCTCCCAGTTTTGTGTCCTGGGTTGGCTTACCCTGGAGCCAAGCTGTGACAATGATTGACGCATAGCTGTGCACAATATTTGGAAAGTGACCTAATGAGTGGCTAAAATAGCAACAGCTTGAGAAAGGATAGGATCATAGGGTGTAAATAGCCACACGTCCTGTATGTTGCCTTGCAATTGAAAATTTCTGGAGGAGAACACTTGGAGCAAGAGACAGCACTTGTGAAAAGTTGCTATTATACAGGGTTTGCAAGTCTGCATGGCAGTGCTTGTGTATGTGACTTGCATGCTGACCAAAGGAACTGGACAGAAAAAAACCAAAGAGTGCCAGCACCCACAGAGTAGTCTTGCACTTCACCAAGATTTTTGTCCTCCAGACTTTTTCCACGACAATGGATTCCTTCTAAATAAACATGATGAACACAGCTGTTTGGTGCATAAAAGCCCATTGTACCAGGAAAAGAAGCAATAATAAAGGTTTAAACAGTAAAGCAACAATGAGTGTTTTGTTCCATATGCAAGACTCATTTTGCAAAACAGACCTGCTTTAAACAAAACTTTATTGCAGTGTTTATTGTCCTAGATATGAAACAAAAGCATGTTAGAACATTAAGATACATTAAACTGGCTATTGAAATGAGCTGCACCCTCATTATAACACCATCCATCAGAGCCAAGTATTTGAGGTTTCCTTGTGGGGCTGGTTACATGGGATTTAATGTGTTTGAGACACAGCCAGGTAACTCTGGCTTTGTGTCCCTAGTGGTATAATTGAGAAGCCTAGAGTAAGGGTGTAAGAGACTCATGTGATATTTTCTTATGTTCACAGTAGGCAGCCTACCAGATCAATGCTCACTGCAGTCAAGAAGAGTCAGAAACCAGTAACTACAAATTACCATATTATAATAATTGATCTTGTTTCTTTGAACCTAGAGTGCTAATTCTGACACAAGCCAATATTTATACATGAGAAGGAGCCTGTGTCCTAATGAATTCTTTGCCCATGTGCAATACTCTTTCAAGAGGGGAACTCTTTCAAAAAACCTCTATGGCAGACACTTTCTGGATCTAAAACAGATTTTATTTAAGCACAAATAACTGCATACAATAGATTAGAAAATAATCACTGTTTTCAAAAAGTAGTTCATGTTTTTATCTGAGATAAAAATTGTTATAGGCAAAAGGGGACCTAACTGAGTATAAGAAACCATGAGCTAGTTCAGTTTGCTACAGTAAGGTGCAGATCACTCAGAAAGCAAAGTATGTGGATTTTTTTAAAGAAACCAATTAGATAGTGAACAGTAGAAGATAATGTTCAATCACCTGTGAAGCAGAAGCAGCTCTGCAGCACTGGGATAAATACTGCTTATCAGGCAGCTTCAAAGAAGCAAAATTAGTATGACAGTGACATTTGCATATTAAAAACAACAAAATCTTAACACTGTTAAGAGCAAGAATGTATGGAAGGAAGCGGGCATTTCTACAGAAAATACATTTTGTATCAGACAAACTTGTTTTCCAGCTGTCCTTCACATAATTAGAGGAATACATATTAGCCTGACACTTGATGAAGAAAGATCTGCTATTTAAGCCTAGATGCATTAATTTAGGGGATGATTATAAGATTAAAAAATTCACCATTTTCACAGTATCAGAATACAGGGATTGCCATACAAGATCAGGCCACTGACCCACTGAATTACGTGTCATATCTCTGAGAACAGCCAGATTTAAAAGAGAGAACAAAGCACCTTGTAAGAGACTGTTTGCAGCCAGTATTGTACTAGGACAAATACAACAGAGAGGCAGATTAGCAGAAATTATCATATGCTCCAGAACATTTCCCATTCCCTTAATTTTGTAGAATGTTAGTAGTTACTGTAACACAGAGCGTATGTCTTACCCATAGTGCTTAGTGTGCATAGCAGTGCAGTCAGGACTTCTTGCTTCTCACTTGCAAACAAACAACCCCAGTATTCTCTTATTTAAGCATAGTTTGTGACTGTCAGTAGCGCAATGTACGATTGCCTGTACATGAGGGTATCTTTGAATAATAGTGACTGTTACTGGGTTGATTTCCTCACTATGCTTCATGTAAGTACTAACATCTCAGTGCCCTTATCTTTATAATTTTCTGAAGATTTTACTGAAAAGGCAGTAACTCAGCAATTCCCGCGTTGGAGGAACTTGTGCTCTCTGCCTGAGGTTGATTGTACATTACAGGTATTTTGTGGCTATTGAAAGTGCCAGTCAGCTCCTTTCAAACTGCTTTTCAAGAAGTTAAATGTCAATGCTTGTGTTGGTCCTTGTGGGAGATTCTGGGGAGCTGAATTTCTATTAGTTAGAAGACAACATGCATTTGGATATTGTTGGCAGCATCAGACTCCTCCATCCTCCCACACAGCCAACTTTAGAGCCCTTTTGATGATATTGCCTTAGCACACAAAGTGCAGCTTTCACAGCCCACTCTGTATTCTGGACTCAAAGTCTCAGATCCTATTACAAGTATTTGGGCTAACAACTGCTCTGTTTCCAATTCCAGTTGATTGTATGCTTAAAAATGCAAAAATTCAGGTTTTTTAAGTCTAGAAACATTCTTTTTTGCTCCCTGTTCTTATTTCTGCAGCTGTGGTGTCCTGCTTTGCTACTTCTGTCTTTGGAAAATACCTTCTTTGTCACGGAAGAAAAAAAAAATGTGAATGTACTATAGGAAGTGGAGTCTGAAAATAATATCTATATTTTGTATAAGAAGTGAGAAACTCAAGTTATCATACAAAGTATACTCTTCCCTTTGTATCCCTTAGGTATAGCTTTAGACTTCTCTACTCTCCAGAACTAACTTCTCTTTATTTAAGTGCACAGTACTGCATATGGTAGATACTGTTTTTAATCTGCATGCTGAGGCTGAATTACCTAATAGCAATTTAATTGTAGAGGAGAATAAACAATAATTTAAAGAAAAATAAATTAAAACACAAGAACTGTCTTTTAATACAGTTACATTGCTTTTACTTGGGCTTCCTTATCTGGGTAAGGACAGCAGAAAGCTCCCAGAAGAAAGAAGTACTGAAGACGTGTTGAAGTTGTTCCAACAGCCAGAGCCTCTTCTATTGCTTCCACACCCGAAGGAAATGCTGCTGTAGCTCTGCAGTGCACCCGCAGTGCACCTATATATATGTCTGTAGTGCACCTGCACTACTCTAGCTTTAACGAGTTGAGACGTAGTTTATACCTGGGCTTTAGTTCATGGCAACAGTTATATTATCCACCAGAGTCTCTGCATCTACTTAGTATCACATCAAAGACCTGAACAATGTTTTGAAAGCTGACAAAAACTAAAATATTAATTGCTGAACCTAAATCAAGTCTTCGAGAAGAGGAATATGGGCTTTCTGCTTTACTACTGATTTTGCTTTAATAGGTAAAAAAAAAAAAGCTAGCAATAAAAGATAGACCAATTGTATGTATTCTTCCCAATTAGCTGAAAGTTATTGCCAACTTTTAAATCACTTGGGACATTTTACTTATGCAAACTTCTCACTGAGAGGAGCTCTGGCATTCACTTTCTGTCTTACAAATACATCCATGTCTTGAAAAACTTGCCAGGCAATTCATAGAAAAAAAACACCAACCCATAATTGGAGGCAAAAGCATGTAGAATTCTTGTTACAATTCTATTTTATACACACTGCCTTCAGTTACAGTTACTTTATGCGTTTACAGTGTCTTCCAACCCAAGGCACCCAAACAAAGGGGTGATGTAACTGTGTGTTGGGTAATGATTTTTCATTCCTTCCTCTTTTGCTCTGGTTATTCAGAATATAAAAGGAAGATCCTTCTCCAATAAACTGTGCAAATGGTCAAACAATCAAGTCTGACTTGAACCAATATATTAACTTATGATGTATATAGAATGAATGGATAACCAAAAGGTGTACAAAACTGCTTTTATCCAAAAGCCAACACCCCCTTTCTTTTTTTTTCTCCTTTTTTTTTTGTTTGTTTGGAGAATTTTGTGGAGCTGTACAAGATAAATAGCAAACAACTTTTCTTAATGGTCCTTTTACTTTGGTAATAATTAGAAGAAAATATCACATTATTGAGTCACTGGGTGAAGATTAATGCAAAGAAAAGTTTTCTAGTTCAGAGTTTAAGTGGGTCATAAAAGGACTGACGCCTGATTTAAATAATATTTCAATCAAAGACCAGAGGATCTTTTCATGCTGCTTTCAGAAGCATGAAAAACAATGACACAGTGCAGTTGCAGAAGGGTGCAGGCACAGGTATTACAAAGTTAGATTATACAACACTGGTAATATGTCTTTACATAGAAACAGGAGTAAATGTGTTGTGTTATCTCAACTGGATGCATATATATAAATACTGCCTAAAAAGCGATACTGAGTTTCACCTTAAAGCTTCTGGTTTCATGAAGTGTAACAGCTAGTATTCATACCTCTCCGTAGTTTCTTTCCCTCAGAAAAATTGCCAGCAGCCTGATGCCCATTTTGCCACTCTCCTGAATTGCCCTTATTCCTCTTTTAGAAAGCCACAATGAAGTGATTAAATTAAATGTGAAGAATATGAGTCTTTGCTTCATGGCAGTTTACTTAGGTTCTGTCTGAGTTCCAGAGAAGTTAATGGATCAAAGGAACCAATTAAGTTTTACAAAGCTACTCAGATGTTACAGTAATGCTGATAGAATTCAGACAGAATTTCATAAATGTGACAACTTAGATCACTGCAGGTCAATTTTATTCTCAGAAATCTTACAAACAATCTGTGATCTATTAAAAGTAGAACCTAAAATTATAGACAGATTCATTTGAGGAAAGCAAAAAAAAAAAATGCAGGGTTACAAGGCCTGGGCTTTGTCCGTGCACTTCATTGTCTAGCCAGGCCAGCGCAGCTGATGGGAGTTTTGGTGGTTTTTAACATATCGCAAGCCTAGCCCATTACTTTCTGTCCTGTGTTTTGGTGTAAGCAAAACTAACAAGCCTGATACTTTGGGAAGGAGGAATTTTAAGGAGCTTCTTGTATGCCCTTTTTCTTGGCTTTTTCAACTGCTGCTGTTACAAGAGCTGCAGCATGGTCTTCCAAACCTGTATCTTAGGAAATATATTTTGTGTTTCTACAGATTGAGTTTGAAGATAAGTAAATGCCCTCATGGTCCAGGACTCTTGCTCTCATATCCAAATATCTTCCTGCTGCATTAAACAACCACCCACACTAACTCCCTGCACATGGCAGGATTTAGTGTCTCTTTTGAATGAACACAAGCATAATGATTTAGAAGGATCACAGGAATCTCAAAATCTATATTTACATCTCATCCAGCTAACTGCCAACCAAGCAGACATTTGAAAGGGATCATCCTGCTGCAGTTTCTCTTGCCAACTTAGAGGTTCCAGGTTTCTAAAAGTTGGTTGCAATTGTAGCAGGGTAGTCAGAGCCTTCTAGGACACTTCACACTAGGCCAGCCTGCTAGGCAACTATTTTTGTGTAATTGTTAAGGCTATAGATACCTGTGAGTGAATAGAAAGTCGAGGAAATATTGTATTGTCATTGCATCCTGAAAATGGGGAATTAGTAATTAAGTGGGTTTGATAATCAGTGGTCCTTGAAGTACAGAGGTGTTCTTGCAACTGTCTCTCTCCAACAACTGAAATTAGAGTACTAGATTAACTCCTCTAATAGACCTAACCTGCAAAAAAAAAAAAAAACCCAAACCTTAAGTCTACCTGGAAGGCAGATTTCTCAGTTGCTATTTTATCATTTATCTGATGCAGATTGAGAAGTTTTAGGTTTACTTGCTCAGATCGCACTTCAAGCTGTGCTGTATTGCAACTGATTAAGAGTGTGCCTTTAAATGTAGATAAAACTGTCTGAAAGCTGAAGACACAAAATGAAATTCCAGCCTGACATTTAGTACATGGAGATAATTTATTTTCCTCACTATATTGAGTTGAGTTTAATAAAAGATTTTGTCTTCCCATGAGTGCAAGAACTGAGGCCCTAAGTGCATTACAAGGGCCAGTTCTGGGCAGATGATGTATTGTATCTACCTCTGACAGCAACGCTAGCTTTGCCTCTTAAACTTTGGCAGCCATTGCACGGGTTTCTGTGCCAAGGAGGCATTATTGAATGTAAAGTGTATGAACAAAACTGTCTCAGACTTGAAGTTCTATTTAACCCAAAATGGACATTTCTTAGCAAAGCCTTTCATCGTGCAAGAGCTGCATAGGAGGTGAATTCTTTCCTAAGTGTGTCTTGAACAGGCACATATCTATTTCTGGGTGTTATTTTTCTTATGTTTGGAGTGTCAAAAGACCCACCAAATGAGAGGAAACTTGACTCTTGTTTTTCAAACTGCAGGTCAGATTGAAACAGATTTCCTGCAGGAAACAGAAATGTTAACAGAAAGTGCAGGGGTCAAAACATGTCCATCCGTTTCTCCCCTCACTTTATGCTATACTACCTTCATAACCTCCTCCTTGTATGAGAACCCTCTCTTGACAAAATAGGCTTGTTTTTCGACAACGTGAGGAGGCAGTGGGGCTGAGCTATCTGGCAGAGGCACTCCTGGTGTCCCTCTCTTAGAAAGGTCAGGGAGGTTGGTGGTCTGCAGCTTGGGGGTGACTCAGCTGCAGGCAGTTGAGGGACAGTTGGAGAAATGAAAGCTCCTGTGGGGATGTGTTAAAGTAATTTGCAACATGAATGGTCTCCTTTGTCCCTAATATAGTGCTCATGTGTTAGAGCTTCTCTTTAATGTAAGTGGGCATTAAGTTTAGGATTCAGCAGCTGAAAAGGATCCCTGCAGAGCTTGGTGCAAGGTTTAGAAAGTGCCTTCAAGACTGCACACCTCTAACCAGAGGAAATCTCTATCCTTTCCTCATCTGCCGTTAAAGGCTTTTTGTGAGGCCTCCTTACATTGGTGAAACAAGTGTCCTCACTAACATCCATAGCAAGCCTTTCCCTGAGACTGAAATAAGGAGGATCACACTACTAGCAGAGAGCTGAGAGGCCAACCCAAGCTTCAGCAAGCCTGAAGATGGTGACTGAGCAGCTTCTTAATTGTCAGTGTTTTGTTACTTCTATATCGCTATATAGTAGACAGGAAGATCTAAAGATCTGTGAAACTCACTGAAAGCTTTGGATCAAAATGTTAAAGATCAGTGGATTTAAACCAAGGTGAGATGGTGGCATACATTGCTTTTCAACTTTGCCATGAACTGAAGGTACACCGGTCATCCAGAGAGGAATGCGTTGCACTCTCTTGCTGTTTGCAGAGTCTCAGAAGCGATAAGCAATTACAACCTGAGATGCCACAACCAGCTGAGCTGTAAGATCTGGAATAACTAGATCACGTCGATTTGTCCACTGGATTAAAGTTAAGGATTCATTGCCCTTACCATTGGCTCTCTTCACAACTACTGGCAAGTCATGCTGCATTTGTAGTTGTCTCCTTAAGTCCTAGTGCCATCTATCTGAAAATATTTAGAAGTAGGCATTAGAGTTAGCAGTTTAATATAAGCATGTATTTATCTAAAAGCCCCTACAGAAGAAGGATGAATTAAGGTATATTTGGCTAATCTAACTAGCCAGGAATGTATTAATTAAGGTTTACTTGGCTAATCTATATTTATCTCTGTTTTTAGGTTGGAAACTTGAGTAATTCACGTTTTACTAAAATCAGCCCAAAGACCAGATTTTTTGACAGCTAACTTAAACATTGATTTCAGAAGGAAAGAGAAGCCTGTCTTTTTTATTCCTCCAGTCGAACAGTTCCATCACTGAGCAATGAGCTTTGCTTGCAGTTGTCCACTGATAAAATGTTACCAACTATCCCCTTAAACTGTTTTCTGTAAAAGTATCTATAATTTTTCAGAGTAGGTAAAGCAAACATAGCCAAGGAGGAGCAGGTTTCAAGGTTTTCCAGTTCAGCCTTGGTGATTAAATGTATCTATTTCTTCTGACTCAAATTAATACAACTAAATTTATGACAGTATATTAATTTAATACCTCTATTTCCAGAAGGCTTTGAGGTTGGCCATAAACATTAATTCTGCATTGGACATTTTTGGGGGGGGAACAAAAACAGGGAACTGTTTTTGACCACTTACAAAGAGCTGAAGCACAGAAAAGTCACAGATTTTAAGGCTCGTCTCCACACATAATCATCTTCAGGTGCAACTGTTGTGCTTTCACAAATGTTACCTGGCCCCACAGATAAATCCCGTGTCAGAAGCAAGCCTTGGTTCACTAGTAGAGAAGACAGATACAGGCCCTCAGGTTAAGTTTTGTGTATTATCACGTGCAAGCCACTGGATTAGTGCTTGGGTAGCTTTAGATTTTCATCTCCTCCAACATGAAAATAGCAATGGAGTGAGGGCAATGACTTGTTTATTCTACTGTTTTATCCATGACACAGCACAGAGGTGTATTCAGTTCTTACCTTCATTAAAAATCCAAGCTGATAACTTAAGCACCTTTTGACATTTCACTGTAGGGCTAATAATTAGCATGGCTTGTCTGGATACCATTGTACATGCTTCACAGACTGGAAAGTGTGTATAATTTACACTACATGAAAACCTTACTTTTTTCACACTGATGATAGAGCAACCCAACTCCTTTTTCCAGAAAACTTCAAACAGCTGTGGTACCTGTTGACCTAAATTTAAATCTGGAAGTTAAGACTGCCTTTTTTTTTTTTTTTGCTTTATTAGGTTGGCAGCACACTAAAGCAAAAATAAGCCATCAAAAGTTCTTCGCTCGTTGCTTTTCAGTTACTGATTATTTCATGTGGTGGGAGAATTGGTGACTGGACTATATTATAGGAATATTGAAATGTTACAGGACTCAGTTCAGTATGTGCAATTAAAACAAATGTGGAGAGAACCACTAGCGCGAATCATACTAACTTAACAGCTTGAACAATTTCTTTCACAAGTCCTTTAGAGAAACTTTTAAACAGCTATAAATAAGGAAGAATTTTTTAGTATTGGACTGTTGTGGAGGTTTTTTTATTTGTTTGGGTTTGCTTTTTTTTTTTAATGTTAACCTACTGGATTTCAGCTGAAATAGTCACAATGATGTTGCCACATCCAAAGAAAATTACCTTGCCAAGGTAGTCACCTCTGCCAACTTCAGCATTAAATCACTTAACTATCGGAACCGTAATGAGGGATACTATGCTCAGTATCCAACAGTTTAGGAGCATTGTATGGCTTCTCCTATCCAGTTTTAGCTATTACGCTTAAAAAGCGAATTACTTCAAAGAGGGTAAGAAGTTACATTTTCTCATGCGAATTTGGCTGGTTTAAATATTTCTTTCTGTCCTCCTTTTAACTGGTGAGATACTGTGTAGGGGTATCAGTGTAGTTTTGGTTGGTTTTGTTAGGGTTTTTTTGGAGGATGGGAGGGCAGGGCCAGAGTGGTTTTTAAATTAGAAGAACTCAAAGCAACCCTGAGAGCACAAAATCAACTACTTTAACCAGCAGCAGGTCATGCTAGCCTCAGGTAACTGGGGGATCTGTACCCCTTTATCACTGCCTTAAAGGTCCAATGCCCACAAACTGAACTTACAGACGAAAGTGAGTTTTCCAGATGCACCTCTACGTTGTCAGTCCCATGTGTAAAAGCTTTACTTCTTAACTCCTGTAAGTCCTAATAACCCATTATAATATGCTGTTCCCGCATAAATGTGTTGCCATTGCTTGTTAGTATCAGCTGTTCTGGAAGACAGGTAATCCTGTTGCCTTTGGGCAGAATGAAGTCATAACTGAGATGCTATCATGTTATCTATGCTTTCTGCTCCCCATTAAAAAACACCTTTACAGTTAAAGCAGTAACCATACTAGTGGGAAATTTGGAAAGTAAGATTCGCCACCTATTTGTCAAATATTTCATTGCATATTCCTAACAGTATCATCGTCTTTATTTTCAACATTATACCATTGCTAAAAAAGAAGCTTAAGAGATAAATTCTGTTTCAGTGTTTCTTTATCCACTTCTTGGCACATCAGTCCCAAAAATCCCTCTGAAAGGCAGGGACCAGCCAGAAGAATCAAGAGCATTTGCCAGATTATTCACTTAACTAGGAATTTCTTAGAAGCTGAGTTAGATGGTTGGACCCTTGAGTCACTAGCATAGGTTACCCAACTGGAAATCAGAATAACAAAGCTACAGAAAACAATAGCTACCTCTTTCACAAAGGATCACACTGCAACCTTACAGATTATGTGTCCTTTAACTGGAAACACTTAGTAAACAAATAACAAAGGAGGCCTTACTTCCCAACACCACCAACAGATACAGTTTAAAGATCTTCTGAGGAGAGAGGTTGCCTTTGGAAAGCACACCACCAGATTTTCAGTTTGGTTCACGTTCATAGAATAGAACAGAATCATAGAATGCTATTTTCAAGTCAGTCATGCTTCATAGGAGGTAAAAAGAAAACAAACAAACAAACTTACATTATCAGCTTGAATTTCCCACCAAGCCAGTTTTTAAGTTTTACCACCAGGTCCCCCATCCTCCCAGTAGACTGAGATAAGGAAATCCTGAATTTGTTGCAGCTGCCTTGATGAGCCCTGTAATTAGGACATGCAGTGTGGCCTTTTGGCATCTTGAGAGGACTAACCCTTTCACTGCCAAATCCTTTCTATCCAGTTATAGCTCAAAATGGGACTTCATTTGAGAGGCATTATTTGTTGTTTGCTTTTTAAAGCAATAGGTTTGCTTTGCTAGTGGCACACAGTCAACACAAAGCAGTCATTGCTTTTGTTGGAATTTGTCAGAGGAGCAGTCTCCCTGCCATCTTCCAGATGTGTACCAATATACCCAAGGCCAGAATGAGTCAGAAAGCATTCCCTCTTCCTCTCTATTTTCCTTTCTACTGTTGTCTGTCTGAGACCTTAAACATTCTATCCCTGTCACTCTGATCATCCCCTGGACATCTCATTTGTGTGTGAAGTGAACTCAAAGTTTTTGTTCAAAACCCTTCTTAAAATAACTTCTGCAGCAATCAAAAACTGGTCATTGCAACCCTTACATTTCCATATTGACCTGAAATGTGCCAAGAAGGGTTGGTGGAGGAGTGAATTACATAATACTCAGTTGTGATGCCAGATTGCACTCTTGTAATGGGGGTAATAGCTCAGTGTAAAGGATATGTAAAAAAGAAAATAGTCACCACCGGGAGCCATATGACCAATTCAAAGCCCACTGAAGGCAGCAGATGGATATGTTTCAGTTTGTCACTGGGTTAGCCCTGAAAGAGCAGCCTCCTGATGGGCAGGGGTTATATATTCTACATCCGCAGAGGATGTTCAGGATTTTGGCAATGGGTAAAGAATTTGGGATTTCACACATTCTGTGTTTTCGTACACCCAACCCACCCTTCTATAACTAACAGATAATAGGGAATTTGCAAAGTGTGGGTGTAATGCATGTGAAGTACTGTAAGAATCTCTTGGCAAGAGGGGCTCTTAAAAAGAAAGATTTCGCATTATTCCAAGTGTAAGTAAGAGAAAGTGGCTCCTAGGGAGACAAGAACTTCTTGAAGACCCTTAATACTATTTTGGCATCCATAGCACTTCCTCTTCCTTTTAACAACTTGATGCCAAGAATTTCTCATTCCAGTAGCGTCCATTAAATTCTAGAAAATAATTTCAGTGACCTTGGGAGGTATCTTTGGTTGCTTGATGACCAAATCAGATAAAGCTTTTTGTTAGTTTTTGAAGTAGCTTTTTCTTTAAAAATATATGGGTTTAATCCCTGAAACAAAGTGGCTGATACTCCTCTCAGCAGCCAGAACATCTTTCAGCAGCACAGAAATATGCTGTGCTGCAGGTAAGATGGTGGGCATTTCAATACTAGGACACGTCTCAAGTCCCCTGTGAGATCAGACTTTGTGGCCGTTCAAACTGATCCTGCTGCTGTGCACCAGCTTCAGCTTTGTAAGACGGGCCAGTGGAGCTCAGCATGTTGTGATTGACTGTAGTGAGGGTGGGTGAAGTGGATTATCTGTGTGGCGGTGGCCTGTCATTTAGAGTCAATTTTTATTTACAGTCTACCCCATCTGCAGTGGGAGAGGATTCAGTGATAGCTGGGAATCATCCAGGTAATTGTACCTCGAGCTTCAATATGATTCTTTTGGTATGTGACTGTCACCCAGAAAATGCACTCACTAGGCAGACTTCCTAAATGTTTGAGATCTCTGAGATAAATGTAATTCCATTTCAGATTTATTTCACAAACTTCTTAAATCAATTTCAATGTCTTCAATATGTATATAACGTATATAAACGTGTGAAAACATATATGACGTATATGAAGAATCCATTATATTTGGATTTAATAGCGCTGAAAAACAAGGTCTCCAGAGAGGCACAGATTGGACCTCTTTTTACCTCACTTTCCCATAAGCCAGAAGTAATTCTTTGATGCCCGGAGAATTACATAAGCATACCATTACTGCGAGATGTATGAGACCTAACATAGAAACATCCTGGGAAATGTGTCCCATCATTTCAGGGTGGAGAGGACTGTCAATAGTTGGTCCTGTTTCTACAGTGATTCATTACCATGTGTTTTTTTTTTTAATAGTTTTTTACTGCTTAAACTGCTAGTGGTTTTTTTTTTTTAGTAGTTTTTTACTGTTTAAACTGCTAGTACGTAGTTTCTTTTGAGCTGTAACACAGTAAAATGAATGAATCCTTGTTATCTCCATTAAGGAGATTAGCTGTTTAGGTGATTATGTGTTACCTGCTGTTCTAAAAGTTCTGAATGGTAAATTAGGAGCTCCTGATTTTGATTTGCAGATTGAGAGAGAGAAGATCCTGCTGAGGTGAAGTACAAAACCAAGTTATTTACTGTTTATCAGGAAATGTTTAAATCACAGCAGGTTTCCACTTAGAAAATCTAAGACAGATGTAGATCTGAATGTTTCTTGTTATTGTTTGAACATAGGGCTCTGTGTTGACTGTCCATTAACCAGACTGGAAATGAAAAATTGCTTTACATTTTTCTTTTCTTTTCTCTGGGTTCAGTATTGTTAGTGTTAGTAGTTTGGGACACAAAACCTTCTCCCTTTGTGGGTTCTTTCATATTTTTGCCTGCATATTCTCACCGTACCGTGAATGTGGTATGATCAAACACAAGAAAGCAATCATCATTTAGTGGAAAGGTTCGACTGAGTGAACCATGGCAAGTTTAATAGTTTCCTTAGCAGTGGGGTGACCAGCTCCATTGCACTGTCTTTGTGAAACCTCTTTATTAATGGCCTCTGTATTGCTCTCCTCAAAAATGCAGCCATGTTCTTAATGAAAAAAGTACTTTTAAAAATCACTTTTTTTTCCTGCTGTTCTTATTTCTCCCCTACTCAGATCGGTCTCAGAACAATCCTTAATACAGTACTGTGTTTCATTTGACTTTTTTCTTTTCTTTTGCAGGCTCTGAGCAGCAGTCTGTACAAAAGCGCATCGCCTTACGGCTCTCTTAATAACATTGTGGATGGGTTAAGCTCCCTCACTGAGCATTTCTCTGACCTATCCCTTTCTTCAGAAGCCAGAAAACCCAGCAAGAGGCCACCTCCTAACTACCTGTGCCACCTCTGCTTTAACAAGGGACACTACATCAAAGACTGCCCACAGGTAAGAAATACAGAATATTATGGAAAAATCTGCATGAAAATTTTTAGCGTTTCTCAATTTAGTAACACAGAATTTGACTGAAATACTTCTTTAGAGTGAGTAGCACTGAAGAAACGCCTTGACAAAGTGCCAAAGTAGCCATGTGTTCTTTTAATCTATTCTTTATCACAATGCTGATAGAAAAAATACGCTATTTCATTTTCCTAATAAACATTACAAAATATATTAATCTAGGCACATGATTAAGTATATTTTGGAAACTTTAAAAATGGCTACTATGTAACTTTCTATCACAGAGATTGCGCAAAATATGTTTCAATGAGCATACTGTATAGTCAGTTCAGCACTGGCACCTAGTAAAAATATAACAAATCACATATGCTAAAGGAGAATAAATTGTTACACTGGATGAGAACTTTGAATCAGTGTTGCAGTAACACAAGCTCCAAGTATTTCTGGTTCAAAATATCTTTTGTCTCATAGGAGAGATTTACTGTACTTGGCAAGATGTGCTGGTCTTGGACTCATAGACCTTTTTTGTAGTGGCAAAGCTGGCAAAAAATACCCTTAGAAAAAAGGTATAATCCAGTGCGCACTGAACCCATTCACCAAGCCGCACATTTTTTTTCTGAGGTTTCAAGCCACAGTGTGCGAGGTTTCTCCATCCTCTCAAGTTTCAGCTGGATGCAGCTGGGTTGCTGGCTTGAACTTTCACAACTCCAACAAAATTCTGTATAGAGTCCCAATGAAATTAAAGTGTTGCCAGTACTCTAGAAATACAGATGTGGACATTACCACCATGCACTTCACTATGACTTCAACCTCCTAACCTCTTAGTGTGTGACTTTCAGCAGAGTTAATTGCGTAAAATTAACTACAGTTAATATGCAGTTGAGAATGTCAGATACATAAGCCAAAACACAGGCGGAAGAATGTCTGCCAGTTGAACAAGGTCAGCATGAAATCAAGTCTAATGTCAGATGACTGTATTCCTCCAGTTGTTATGCATAGACTGAACTGTTTTCTTCATAGGCTTAGCTCTATATCTTTCATTAATTCTAACAAAAGCTGTGGATTTAAAGTACATTTGCAGTCTTGGGTGTGGCGCTTGGAAATATTCTTTTATTTGTTGAGTAAGGGAGTTTTCTTTAGGAAAAAAATGGAAATTTTCTACGAGATCAAAAATACTCTGGTTTGTGTACTTCTGTGTTTAATGTATTCAGTTTAGCCTGTTACAGCGAAACATAAAGATAGGACCATGTAATAACACACTTTACTCAACAACGGGATTAAAACTACAACTACTAAATATGTGGCAGAAAGAGTGCTGAACTGGAGGAGATGCCTGTGCTGCGCTGCATGAGAAACCAAACGAATGCAGTGCGTCTCTTGACGATCAATATGTGCAAGCTGCAGCTTGCACAGATGGTTGCTAGTGAATGTGCCAGTGTTGGAGCGGTAATGCATTGTTTATTTCTTAGGTATTTTTGTATTTTGAGGCACTAGGGATTAAAGGATAGTTAATAAAAACTGTAGACATACCCATAAAAATTCAGGAGATGCAAACAAATGAAGGGTCCTGTAGGAAGAATAATTAACTTAAATAGCACATTCCCTGTTTTTTTTAAAGATTTCACTAGTAATGACTTCAATTTCTCTGTGAACCAGGAAATTAAAAGACTTCCAGCTGGACATCCTCTCATACTCTGGCCTGTGAGCTAATGAGTAGTGAGTGAAGGAACACAGAATTGGAAGGCATCTGCTTGCTCAGTGCATGCAGTCTTCTTCAGTTACAGGCAGCCATATCATACAGACCCTTTCACAAACAGATCAAGTTTTAGTTGGCAAGTATTTCAGTATTTTTCCCTCACTTCTGCTGATGTGGGAAGGTGCTCCAGAACCTCAGTCCTCCCCTCGCTAGGAATCTTTCAGTCTCCAGGATAAGTGTAACTCATAGCCACTTTATGGTCATTTGTTTTCCTG